>NC_134353.1:800511566-800701566 GCF_048569485.1 Anomaloglossus baeobatrachus | reverse complement strand
CATCCCCCATGCTGCGCACCCCCATCGTGCTCCATCCCCCATGCTGCACCAGCATCAGCCTCTCTACCCGCAGCATCAGCCTCTCTCCTCCCAGCATCAGCCTCTCTCCTCCCAGCATCAGCCTCTCTGTCCCCAGCATCAGCCTCTCTGTCCCCAGCATCAGCCTCTCTGTCCCCAGCATCAGCCTCTCTGTCCCCAGCATCAGCCTCTCTGTCCCCAGCATCAGCCTTTTCTGTCCCCAGCATCAGCCTCTCTCATCCCAGCATCAGCCTCTCTCATCCCAGCATCAGCCTTTTCTGTCCCCAGCATCATCCTCTCCTCCCAGCATCGGCCTCTCTCCTCCCAGCATCAGCCTTTTCTGTCCCTAGCATCAGCCTCTCTCCTCCCAGCATCAGCCTCTCTCCTTCCAGCATCAGCCTTTTCTGTCCCCAGCATCAGCCTCTCTCCTCCCAGCATCAGTCTCTCTCTTCCCAGCATCAGCCTCTCTCTTCCCACCATCAGCCTCTCTCCTCCCAGCCTACTCCAGCCTCAGCCTCTCTCCTCCCAGCATCAGCCTCTCTCCTCCCAGCATCAGCCTCTCTCCTCCCAGCATCAGCCTCTCTCCTCCCAGCATCAGCCTCTCTCCTCCCAGCCTACCCCAGCCTCAGCCTCCCCCAGCATCAGCCTCTCTTCTCTCAGCCTCCCCATCCCAGCCTTCCCCAGGATCAGCCTCTCTCCTCCCAGCCTCCTCCAGCACGCCGTGCTCCTCTGCCGACACTCACAGATCCGATCGCATACACACACACACACACACACACACACACCCGATCGCATACACTCACGCACACCCGATCGCATACACTCACGCACACACACATTGACGATATTGCACATACGCGCTCATACTCACAACATCCGGAGATACCACATGCTTCTGGCCATGTGATCCTCCGGCAGGTCCTGGAAGCTCACAGCACAGTATCGCCGCCGAGAAGCAAGCGATATCCCAGGATGTTGTGAGTGTGTGGATGTGATGTGATGTGTGTGTGAGGTGTGTGTGAGAGTGAGTGTGATCTGATGTGTGTGTATGTTCCGCCGCTGCATGACCTTGATGCGCTGGTAACTATGCTACCATGGTTACCAGCGTATTTCGTCCCCCGCTCGCACGGGAGCCCACACCAGCATACGCCGGCCAGCCCCAGCAATGCGAGGGTATGTGTCGGCTGGTTTGGCGGCGTACGCTGATGTGGGCTCCCGGGGGTACAGTACTCACCTGGGAGTCGTGGCTCCGTGTCGGTCGGTTCAGGGAATGCGTGGGGGGGCGGGGCCAGAGCTAGCGTGCATTGCGTGAGGGGGCGGGGTGTGGCCGAGTTGCCAATGCCTGCAGGGTGCCGGGGCGAGAGGCCAATCTGTGGGGGGGGGGAGGAGCCTGGGCGAGCGGCCGGCCAATCCGTGTGGGGGCGCAGCCTGGGCGAGCGGCCAATCCGTGCGGGGGGGCGGGGCCATGGCGAGCCCAGCGGCCAATCAGTTTTGTGTCACCGTAAGGACACAATTTTGGAGCAAGACAGACAGATAGACGGACAGACAGACAGAATAAGGCAATTATATATATAGATTTGTATCCAGAGATATACATGAAATGAAGTGTATTACTCCAGTATCCGTTATACACACCAGGTGGCAGTGTAAAGCGTTCATTTTTCTATATTCATCCACCATTGTGAGTAATGGACGTTGTAGAGCTTGTTGAAGGAAAACAAATGTGATATGGTCTCTCACTCCAAAATTGAAATTAAACTATTTATGCATTTCTATTTGAAAAAAAAAACAAAAACATACCTTTGATACAGATTATACTTATTTTGTTTTATGTAAAGACAGTTTTATTAGATATGTAAATGAGGGATATGAGAATGCACACACTGACACTGCAGCTCCTGTCTGTCCGCTGCTGTGCGATCCTGTGTACAGTGAGCAACACCTGCAGACTGGACAAGGGGATCAGAGTGCACCTGCACATACTGACACTGTGCACTCAGCTCCTGCATACTAGACAAGGGGATCAGAATGTACCTGCACACACTGACACTGTGCACTCAGCTCCTGTATACTGGACAAGGGGATCAGAGTGCACCTGCACATACTGACACTGTGCACTCAGTTCCTGCAGACTGGGCAGGGGGATCAGAGGGCACCTGCACATGCTGACACTCTGTGCAGTCAGCTTCTGCAGACTGTACAGAGGGCACCTGCACACACTGACACTGTGCAATCAGCTCCGGCAGACTTAACAGAGGGATCAATAAATATCTGCACACAGACACTAAGTGATCTCAGCTCATGCAATGTCAGTATGTGCAAGGCTGCGGTTTCAATACAGCCAGTGCTCCTTGGAGTGCATTCACACATCATAATGAAAAAGGCAGACGATGGTGATTGAGGGGAAGGAATGGTGCACTGTGCACTTGGCCACTTGAAGGGTGCACCAGAGTCCCATCATTTACATATCTAATAACTATGTTTTTTCCTTAAAGAAAATAAGTAATATCTGTACCACCAGTGTGATTTTTATAGGGGCTAAATACATGTATAAATGGGTTAATTTACTTAATTTCCATTTTCAGAATGACAGACTCCATTTAACAAGATGCAAGTCAATTGCATTTAGGCTCTATTCACGTCACGAGGATCTGCATATCCAAACCAAAATGCCTGAGAAAAAAATAAGCATTTCAGTGCATAGTTTAAAAACTACTTTTGGATCCACAGTGTAATATATCTAACCTAGTCTAACGAGTAGAATACAAAGTGTACTGCTTATCATAAAACTGACATTATGCCAGTGACCTTAAGGAAACCTAAAATGACAGCCTTTCACTTTGCAAAACCAGAATTTCACCTCAAAATTGGACGTGTCAACCGGACAAGAATGACCAGGTTTTCTCTCTTATTCTATTTCCGCTGCAGTTTTCTTTTTGTTTAATTTTTATATTTACCATACAGTTTGAGATATGTCCCTTTTTATTTAGTGCTCACTTTGATGGTCTTTACGAAGGTTGCTTGGGTCTCAGAGTAGGAATCCATAGCAGCTGAAAGGGATTCTGTCCCCAGGCATTTGCTACCCCATCTGAGAGCAGCATCATGTAGAGACAAAGACTCTGATTCCAGCAGTGTCACTTAGGCCCCCTTCACACGTCTTTGAAAACACTAATGTTTTGCATGGACCGTGTTGAAGGTGCATATGAACCATGTGTGTGCTATCTATGATAACACACAGAGAGCAGGAACTTTTTAATCACCTGTCCCTGGTGCTGCGGTCTCCGTCGCTGTTGCTTCTGGGTCCACGATGCAGTGAATATTCATGAGCATAATGAGTGGGCCTGGAAGCAAGTGATAGCAGCTCCGAAGACCGCAGCGCTGGAGACAGGTGAGTATAGAAAATAATTTTATTTGAAAGACACATGTTTTGTCCAGTACATGTCACACTGATGTCACACGGATTACATCAGTGTGTGGTCTGTGTGACATCAGTGCTGCCGGAGAAAAACTGACTTGTATCTGTGCGGAAAATACGGACACGCGAGTTCGGCACAAGGACACATGTCTGTGAGATAACACGGATGTGTGTGCAGACCCATTAATTTTAATGGGTCTGTGTATGTCCATGTCTCCGGTATGTATGAAAATGGATGTCATACTTACTGGGATCACGGACGTTTGAAGGGGGCCTTTACTGAGCTGTTTGCTGTCATTTTGATAAAATCAATGTTTTCTGGGCTGCAGATCTAGCGCATGAATTTGCTGGACTACCTGGCAGCATGCCAAGTAGTCCACTAATGATAATCTACTGCTCATGAAACAGTGATTTTATCAAAACTACACTAAGCAGCTCAGTACATGACACATCACCGTAATCAGGGTCTTTGCCCCTACATTATGCTGCTCTCAGATTAGGTGGAAAAACCTGGTGACAGATTCCCTTTAAAGACACCTACAGGTCATACTTTGAGCCACACCCAGTTGTAAAGTCCAAAGATCATCTTTAACCCCTTACTCACATCTGCCGTATATATACAGCACAAGTCGGTAACGGGAGTATGGAGTGGGCACACAGAGAGTTTGCCCCATACCTGGCAGACCCTAAGAGATATTATGACTTTGACGGCTCAGCCTCACTCTGGCCACTTGTACCTTAATTATGCCAGACATATTGTTCCTTTCTTCGGGAAATTAAGAGATATTAGCTATTGTTTCATGTCCGACTGGTGCCATTTTCTACATTTCACTTTGTGGAATGTCTGCTGATTACGAACTGCATGAGTGAACAATAATGGAACAGCCATGATTCGCCCCCCCCACTCCTATAAGACACAATACCCTGAAATGGAAACTGAGGGTTATAAAAAGGGCTTTGCTCCTGTCACTAATGTCATTCTATAGGACTTCAGCCTAGGGTCCATGGATCCAGCTGAAGGATTACAGAACTGCTTCATGCCCAATTCTGAGCCGACAAATTTGCTTGGATAATATAGGTTGCACAGCTTACTGTGCTCAGGCAGCTTCACTATGCTTACCGCTATCTCCTCAGTGGGTGCCTGCCAAAATCAAGGTGCTACTGGCTGAGATAGTTGGATGCACCAAATTCACAAAAATTCGAATCCCTTGTGGGCCAGTGGAAGGGTGAGACTGTTGCTTGTATAATCTTCTATTCTTGCTGGGAATGTACTATATGCTGTAGACAATTGAGGACTCAATAAAGTCTTATGAAAGTGTGGTACCTGTGTCGTTTGTGTAGTGTTTGACCATGGGGAAAGAGTACGGGCGTTCAGTTGGATTGAACACTGGTCTGTGCGGTCTTTGTAAAGACAGCCAGGTGATAGGACAAGAACACCCCTGACCCTCATGTCTCCACAATGACCATGGCTATGGAGCAGTCCCAATGTTATCTGAGGTGTGGGAATGCTTTCAAGTGCTAGTCAATCGGTGGTGAGTATACAATGTACAAATATGTAAGATGTTTGGTGAAAACAAATTCACATAGGTAAATATAGATTTCTGACTTTTGTTGTCTAGCAGATCCTTTGGTCAGATAAAAAGTTAAATGGGAGTAATTGAAGGCTATGTTCAGGATTTAAAAACTGCCTAAGAGTAGGAAATGTATTAACACTAAAAAAAATAGCCAGTACTTACCTGGTAAATCCTGCTGCCTTCACATCTAATGGATATGTGGCACATGTACTGTATGTATAGGTTACTTTGGTTATTTCATTATCTTAACACATTAATTCTAAGTACAGTCATAGCTAGTGATATGCGAACCAGAACTATAAAGTCTGTGGTCGACTTCGGATGCTGTTCGCATGCTTAATAGGGTTTATTGAAAGGCTGCAGCACAGCCAATCAACAAGCTTTTCACCTTTTGGACACGTCTGCGAGTGAAGGCATTGCTGTTATTGGCCGGCAGCATTGACTCATCGGGTCTATATGAGACCCAGTGATGCGACTTTGTACACACTGTCCTCTGAAAGTTGCCAAAAAAGTAAAGTCTCCCCCCATACATATTTTACACTTGCAAAAGACTAAAGAACAGGGGCCTAAGGCAATTCTCATGGCACGTGTGATGCAACAACTTCAAAAGAATATAAAGACACAAAACGAAGAAGTCTTTAAATTTTGCCAATTAGTGAAAATAACATCCCATTTTAGGATGTTATTTTCACTAATTGGCAAAATTAAAGACTTCTTCATTTTGTGTCTTTTATATTTTACACTTGCACCTGTTAGTGCACTCAAGGGTGTTATTAGCCTTGTTTAAGTAATAAATAATTTAAAAAATGTTGTAGGGTCCCCATCATTTTTGATAACAAGGCCAATTTAAAGCAGACAGCTAGGGCTGGTATTTTCAAGCTGGGAAGGCCCATGCTTATTGGGCCCTTCTCAGCCTAAAAATAGGAGCCTGCAGCCGCTCCAGTAGTGGTGTGCCCATTAGATGTGTAAATTCTGCCACTTGGTTCAGCTCTTCCCAATTGCCCTGATGTGGCACCAATTGGAGTAATATTTTTGGGGTTGATATCCATTGTGAATTGACAGCTGACATCAACCCCAGGGATAGTAACGAAGAGGCATCTATTAGACACCCCCATTACTAACCCAGTAAGTGAAAAGTTAAAAAAAAAAAAAAAAAAACAGTCATGGGAAGAAATAGTTTATGTGGATAAAGACTGCCCCACACTCCCGCATTCACTAATTTATTAATATAAAAAAATCCTCAATGTTCCTCCTTAACCAATGGTGCAATGTCTCACATCGTCCATCGAATCCTATGGCACCTCATTCCGACATAGGCTCCATGAGTCACTCGGCTATGTCAGTGGCTTCTGAAACAGAGTTCAAGACTATATCAGACACTCTGGTTTCCCATCATTGAAGAGTGATGTCATTACTTTAGAGACCCCTATCTCTGAGCTGGAGCTAAAACTGGCAGTTAAGAATTCTGCTACAGGTAAAGCCCCGGGTCCCGATGGCCTCCTCCTTACAAATAAAAAAATTGGTGATTATTAATGTTCCCCATTTCATTCTGCCGTTTAACAGTATAGCCATTTGTCCTACTAAGCCATTTCCTGAAGATGCTACCATCACGGTAATACATAAAGAACTGAAAGATCCTAGCCAATGTCCTAATTACCACCCTATCTCCCCGCCTATTGTAGATTTGAAACTTTTTACCAAGATTCTTGTAGATTGGCTCATTTGCTAGGGGACATTATTTACTCAGATCAGACAGGTTTTATGGCTGGCAGGGAGGCAAGAGACAATACCACTAAGGCATTGAACCTTGTTCATAGAGCCAAACTGGTAGACATGCCCTTGGAGCTTCTTTCGACAGATGCTTAAAGGGAAGGTCTCGCGTTTTTTTATTTTTGTATTAATAATAGTGATTATGAAATCAAGTATTTTTAATACAAAAATAAAATCACTGCTTATTTAGTTTTTATTAAATTCTAGTTTTACTGAAGGCACTGGGGGCTGCCATGTTGGATTTGCTGTGTGTAATGACAGCTAGTCACCTCCTTTATGACAGCCCCCTGTGCATAGAGAACAGTGGTCGGGATACGACCCCATAGACTAACATAGAGTAGGCGTCTGCTGTGACCTGGACGCGCCCCCTGGGCTGTCCAGATCATAGCAGAGGGAGGAGATCAGCGCCGTCTGGAGCTTCCCCCCCTGTCACTCGCCAAGATGGGTGAGTACTGGTACGCAGTGTCGAACTGACTACCGGAGTAATCTCCAGTAATGCCAGTCCTGGCTGCGGTCACCTGAGCTCCGGCGTGCATCCCGGGCTGATCTCCGGTGCTCTCACCTGAACTCCAGAGATCAGCCCGGCCTGTCTGCAGCTGTTATGAACTGCACCACAATCGCTGGGAAATCAATCACTCGGCGCTCGCAGTACCCGCCCCCATCATTTGTGCGACACGGGCAAATCGCTGCCCGTGCTGCACAACCTCGCTTACCCCTGTCACACTCACCTGCTCTGCAACATTGCTCTGGCCTGCGATCCACTTCCTTTCTAAGGGGGCGGTTCGTGCGACGTCATAGCGACGTCACACGGCAGCCATCTATTAGAAGCGGAGGGGCGGAGATGAGTGGGACGTAACATCCCGCCCACCTCCTTCCGTCCGCATTGTCGGTGGAGGTAGGTAAGGAGATGTTCATCGCTCCTGCGGTGTCACACACAGCGATGTGTGATGCCGCAGGAACGAGGAACAATATCGCTAATAAGCAGAGAACGATTTCTAGTTTCAGGACGACCTCTCTGCGGCAAACTATTTTGATCGCTTTTACGAACGTTTAAGGTCGCTCGTACTTGTCACACACTGCGATATCGTTAATGACGCCGGATGTGCGTCACAAACACCGTGACCCCGACGATAATTCATTAACGATATTGCAGCATGTAAAGCCCCCTTTACTCATTAACCTTTTTTGTGTCATATTAGATCTAATCCAGATATTGTGGGTTTAAGGATTCAAAATAATTCCTACAATTCCTATGTAGATGACTAGTGATGGACGAATAGTAAAATATTCGGGTTCGGATTATTTTTGCCTAATAAATCAAACTATTCGTGTATTCGAACCAAATGGCAAAGTCAATGGGAAACTCGAATGTTTTTCCGGAGGACCTTTCACAGAGGTATAGTAGGGCTGTAAAAATACTGCAATGGATGGAAAAGTGCTGAAATTGAATGGGAACAGCATGGGGAAGATGCCTGCATGCATTTCTGACTAACAGATGGGTCCTGGAATAATGTTGTCAGGGTATTACACCACTTTACAAAATAAATATAAATAAATAAAAGCTACAAAACAAAATCTAAATTGGATTTTACAGGGAAAAGATGTTAAGAAAAATTATTTCCTGTATAATGACTTGTATATAAGACAAAAAAAAAGAGAAAAAATTCCTCCTCTTTAGCCTATGTTCACATGTAGCATTTTTTGCTTTTGTTTTTCTCATTGCTTTTAATCCTAAAAAAAGTTCACCAGGAAATGTAAATGTAAAATTCTGCTACCTTATCGGGGCATGTGTTGTGTGTGACATAGTCAGACACCTCCTGTGACGGGCCCCACGGGGTCTTGGGAATACTCATCACCTGGCCGAAGAGGGTCAGGGGATGTCACGGGCGACCCTGCCTGGTTTCGTGATCCCGTCGGTGTCAATAAAAGGGATGAAAGATGGGGATGATGATGAGGAAGGGGTTGAGGATTTTGGGAGTAGTTGTCTCGTGACGCCACCTGTGGTGAGCGGCCAGGGATTAGCCGTCACTGCGGGTGATGTCCGCTGGGGCGGATAGTAACGCAGCTCAGATGGTTCAGCTCCCCACAGGTAGAGCTAGGCCCAAGGGAGGATGATGGGGGTTGCAGTCTATGGTATTGTACGCTGGGGTGCAGGACTGAGGACGCCGACAGTAACTTGACAACACAAGCCGGTAGTTTCTTTTACTGGTCAGTCGTTATGGTCCTGAAGTTACAGTGGTCTGGTCAGCCTGGTAGCATTGGGGGATCTCTCTTTGCCAGGTGGGTTGAAAGCCTTCCTTAGTGCGCTCTGTACGGTACGTGGGTCGCTGTGGCCTGAAGCAGCACAGCGTCCCCCTTCTTAGATGCTGTATGCCTTGCCCATTGTGGCGGGCAGTGCAAGCCGAATGTAGGGCCCGCTTGTATTTCTACGGCTCTGGGCTCTATTGTGCTACTTCACCTTGGGAGTCTCTGGTGGGCCAGGAGATGTGTAATCTCCTGCTCTCCGGATTTTACTGCTGAGCCGTTAGCACCCGACAGTTGACGACCCCGGTGTCCTGATTTCTGCACCTGGTCCTGGAAAGCTTACAGACAGCTCTCTTACAGCGACCGTTCTCCTTCCTTCCCACTCTTGAACTGCGGTCCCTCTTCCTCTGTCTAACCCCTCCCCAGGCCAGAATGCACAGGGAAACTGACCCCAAACAGGACTTCAGCTCCCCATTCTGGCCTGAGTTAGGAAGTGTTGTGTGTGATTGTACCTGACATGGAGATTTCCTTGCTGCTTCCAGGCATAGCATTGCCCCCCCGGTGAGGAGAACAACTCCACTGTTGCTCCCATGACCTCTGGGATGCCACATTACCCCTTGGTTAAAATCAGTACTCCGGGACTGAGGAAACACTTTGAAGAGAAAAGAGTACAAGACATTACAAATAATAGTTTGCACAAACAAAAATATTTACATTGGTTGGCTGTATATTCCTAAATAATACTAGACATCCGTCTCTCGATACCGGACCGGTTTTTGACCTAGGTTTCTCCGCTGTGACCTATGCAGAATTGGCCGTAACCCCTCACTATTTGATAATTCTCCTGACCCGACCCAGCTGCCTATGGTTATGCTGGGGGGAGGCCCTGTGCTTCCTGGCAGGACAGGTTGACTCCTAGACTCAGCCTGGGCACGACAGATTCATCACAAGCAAGTGGCAGGTTCCCTGGTTCCTCTGCTGGCGTGACATCCGCTATATTGGCCGGTAGGTTTTCGGGCTGGACTGGAGTTACTGTCGCTTCACCAGACGGGTCTTCTTGTTGATCTGGAAGCACTACTGCTGCAGGTGGGACAGCTTGATGGAAGGTTAAGACTGGTACTACTACAGCTTGGTTCCATGGTGTCCAGGTTTTGAGAAACGCTCCAAGGACAGTTTGGATGATCTCTTCTTCTTGGGCTTTAGGCTGGGAAACTTCGGGGCCATCTTCGCCAATCTGGGGCATACCTTCAGGTGATCCCTGGATACCGTAGCTGATGTTCTTCCTCCATCCTTACTGACAAGGCACACCTTAGGGTTGCCAAAGTTTGACGGCAGGATGGTATATGGCTCAGCTTCCCACTGCTCATCCAATTTGTGCACCCTTCGTTTCCTCTTTAAGACTTGCTCTCCAGGTGCTAGAGCGGTGACTGGGGCCACTTGATTGTAGTGCTTCTCCTGTCTCAGCCTAGCCTGGGATAAACTCTCTTCCACACACGCTTGGACTTAGCGGTACTGCTGCTGTCGTACAGTGTCCCAGTCAGTATCCGGTGGAGCTGCTTCAGGCACCAATACCCCAATGTCTATGTGTAGTTTGGCAGGTCTCGCGCGCATCAGATGAGCCAGGGTACAGTTGGAGGACTTCACCGGGATGTGGTTGTACATGTCCACCAGGTCGGGCAGCTTTTCCAACCACAAGTTTCTCTTCCAAGGGCAGGGTCTTCAGCAGATCTAGCACCACCTGATTCATCTTTTCACACATCCCATTGGTTTGGGGATGGTACGGTGTGGTTCTTATCTTTTTACACCTGTACAGGTGTCAAAATTCATGGAACACTTTGGCTTCAAAGGCGGGGCCTTGGTCAGTGAGCACTTGTTCTGGGTAGCCATGGGGCCGAAAAAAGTATTCCTGGAACGCCTTGGCTGCAGTTTTGGCTATCTGGTCTTTAACTGGGACCACTATCAGGAAACGAGAGTAATGGTCCACTATGGTGAGGGCATAGACATAGCCGAATCGACTTGGAGCCAGCTTCACATGATCCAGGGCCACTAGGTCAAGTGGCTGCTTCGTGACAATGGGCTGCAGGGGAGCTCTTTGGCTTTCATAGTCCCTCCATCTCAGGCTACACCAGTGTTTCTCAACTCCAGTCCTCAAGACCCACTAACATCATGTTTTCAGGTTTTCCTCAATCAGGTTTTCCGGCTTTCATTAATGTTGCACAGGTGATGGAATTACTCCTTGTCTAATATTGAGGAAAACCTGAAAACATGATTTGTTGATGGGTCTTGAGGACTGGAGTTGAGAAACACTGGTGTAGCCTGAGATGGAGGGACTATGAAAGCCAACGGTCCACACTTTCAAAACTTTCTCGGTCGAAGGTCTCATGCCGATCCAGTAGAAGCAGGTACGCAGCAGGGCCTCCAGCTTCTTTCATCTGAAGTGCCCCACCCCATCGTGGTAAGACTCCAGTACCATTGGGGCATCCCTCCTCGGAACAATTATCTGCCAGACCAGCTCATTGGTTTGGGGATCAAGGTGTTTTCTGCATAGCTTTTTCTTGTAGATGAAAAGTTTGACCTTTTCCTTAAACAGCTGTCGTGCTTCCTGGGGAGCATCTGGGCCAGGATATGAGCTATCTTGGGTTAACAGTTCCTTGACCAAACGGCCGGCGGATCGCTGTCTTGTGTCTCCTCCCAGTTATGGTGGGACAGCGGGTTAAGAGAGCTTACTTGTTCTGTTGCTTGTTTCTCCTTCACCTGGTGCAAGCATTGAGAGACACAGTTACAGTAGAAGGCTGGCATCTCCACCTCCTCCAAGTCTTCTCCAGCTTCTGGTAGATGAGGCATCTGCGTTTGCATTCTTTCGGCCCGCCCGGTATTTGATTGTAAAGTCATAGTTGGACAGTCGGGCCATCCACCTCTATTCCAATGCCCCCAACTTCGCTGTCTTCAGATGGGTCAATGGGTTGTTATCCGTGTAGATCGTAAATTTCGCCGATTCCATGTAGTGTTTAAAACATTCAGTGACTGCCCAGACCACAGCAAGGAACTCTAGCTTGAAAGAACTGTAGTTTTTGGGTTCCGTTCAGTAGGCCGAAAGCTTCCTGCTGGCATAGGCGATCACCTTCTCCCTGCCCCCTTGTATCTGGGACAGCACTGCTCCCAGTCCCACATTACTGGCGTCGGTGTAGAGGATGAAGGGCCACCTGTAGTCCGGGTAGGCCAGGATCTCTTCTCCAGTAAGATCCTGCTTCAGCTGGATAAAGGCCTTTTCTTGGTGATTGGCCCACTCAAATGGGGTTCCCGGTTCTTGGCTCGGCCCACCAGGAGGTCTTGGAGAGGTGACGCCATCTTCGTGAATCCCCTGATGAACCTTCAGTAATAGCTTACTAGGCCGAGAAACTGCCGCACTTCCTTGATGGTGGTGGGTCTGGGCCAGTACCTGATGACAGTGATCTTTTCTAGATCGGGGGCCACACCTTCAGCGCTCACCATATGACCCAGGTACTGTACTCTTGGCTTCAGCAGGTGACATTTGGATGGCTTAACCTTTAAGCCAAACCCAGACAGGGCTTCAAACACTTCAGCCAGGTGCTGCAGATTATCCTCATAAGTCTTCGAGTACACTATGACATCATCCAGGTACAGCAGGACGGTTTCAAAGTTCTTATGCCCCAGGCAGCACTTCATTAACTGCTGAAACGTCCCCGGTGCAGAGTCCGAATGGCATACAGTTGAACTCGCAGAGGCCCATGAGTGTCGTGAACGCAGTCTTCTCCTTGTCTGCCAGTACCCACTGGTGAGATCTATGGTAGAGAAATAGTTAACAGATTTCAAGGCTGCTAAAGACTCTTCTATTCTAGGCAATGGGTAAGCATCTTTATGTGTAATGTGGTTAACCTGCCTATAGTCCACACACATCCTCATCGTACCATCTTACTTTTTTACCAGGACTAATGGGGTGACCGAGGAGCTACAACTATCTCTAATCACTACAGCCTCCCTCATCTGCCGCATCATCTCTTTGACCTGTTGATAATGAGCCGGGGGCACAGGGCGGTATCTTTCCTTAATGGGAGGATGATGCCCGGTGGGGATTTGGTGTTGAACCCCTTTTACCTGCCCAAAGTCTAGAGGGTTTTACTGAATACCCGCTCATATGCCCTTACCACCCGATGGACCCCTTGTTTTTGGTGGGAAGGTGTAGAATCGGTGCAGACGTGTATCTGCTGGCACCAATCCTCCAGTGAACCCCTGTTGCTGTCACCCTCTGCCGGATCAGATGGGGCCAAAGGCCCTGCTGCTTCGATTTCGCCGTTATGCCACCGTAGCTAAACTGCTCACTGATATCGGGGCAATTTAAACTCCTCCTCCCCGCAATTTAAAATTTGGATGGGCACCTTCGCCTGGCCGTCAGGATATTGGGCCTATCCCCTGAGTACACGGGTTCTATGAGGGTTTGATAATCCTGACCCCGAAGGCCTATTGCCACCCGACACCAGATCATCATCTCACTTCTTGGGGAAACCACAATGGGGGAGGAGTCGCTTACCCGGACGCTACCAATTTCTCCCCCAGCCTGCTCGATCTGTTGCTTCTGCATCAGGGCTTTAATCTTTCTGCAATGCTCGCTGTTGCCCGATGCTGGCAGATTAGTGCAGATATATACCATTGGAGTACATGTCCAACGATCAACGTCCACAATTATCATTCCCTGTGACTTCAGCTCTACTCGCTCCACTTTGATGGTTACCTCCTTATAGCCCACCTGTGGTAAAGGCTGGCCATTACTGGCAATTATGGGCAAGTCTGTATCTGGGCCATGGGTCATGTCAGAATCGACCCAATACCTTTTGTAAAGGACATATGGTATAGTTGTCACCTGGGACCCAGTGTCCAGAAGGGTGTTCATCGGGATGCCATCCAGCACAATCGGTAGGACCGGTAGCCCTCCCACATACTTTCCTGGCAGTCATTTGGGTCGGTCCTCCCCACACCCGAGGGTCAATCTCTAGCCCCAGATACCTGTGGGCCCAGAGGACAGTCTCGAGCATAGTGTCCTGCCTTGTCAGAATGGCGGCAAATCAGCTGCCTGGAGGGGTCATGGCGATCACTGACCCACCCCCGGGCCGATGGGTTTCCTCTCCACCATCGTCTCAGGGCACCTTCTGGTCCGGAGGCCAGCCCGGTGTCCGCAGGCTGCAGAGTTGTCTGCATTGCTTGCACAGCCTTTGCGAGGGTGGCCACGTTCTTTGACAGTTCTTGAACCTGAAGCCTCAGGTCTGCAGGGAAATCACCACCCAAGGTCTGGGCATCAGCCTCCACGGAGGTCTGGGTGGAGGGCGCCACCTCAGGGTATGCGATGGCAAGGAGCTGGGTTGGTGCAGCGCCATCCGGGGTCGAGTCTTGCAGCACCCGGACGGCCTGATCCTTGAAGTGGGCAAAGTGTAAGTCAGTGTTCTGTAGGGCCAGTATGCGCAATTGGATTCGGTGGGCGTTGGACAGGAGCCCCTCAATGAACTGCTCGGTCAGCAATTGGTACCCATCACGCAGACTCCCTGGATCCACCTGTTTCACGGCCATTAGCGCCTCTTGAAGTTTAAAGCATAGTCCCGTACACTGTCCTGCACTCACTGCTTACTCTCGAAGAATTGTGTTGCGGGCAAGGGCCGCTGCCGCTTCTGGGGCTGCTCGGATCCGGGTTACTGCTGCGGCTCGAGTGGTGACTGGACCCAGGCTCGCACGGCCGGCCGTCCTCACAACCGTCAGAAAGGGGAATATTTACAGGGGCTTTGTTGTGTCGGTGACGCCACCCGTGGGTTGCGGTGAGGGATGGTGACACCGCTGCTGCCTGATGATGGGGCGCCCGGAGCTGGTGTAGTGGGGCAGCAAGATAGGATCCCCTCCACGGGTAGGGGAGGTGTAGTCCTGGGGCCCGCGGTCTGAACACGGGAGTGATTGCTGCTGGAGGTCGCGCACCGGGTTGGACCGGGGGACAATGGTGTACTCACAATTCAGTAATCTCACACAAGTCCAGTTGTAAATCAAGTTGCCAGTGACCGGCTGCCGTTGGGGGGTGTATTCGGGTCCCACACCCGGGCTAGTGAACAGGTGTCTCTTCCTCCTGCACTCTGTGTTTGTCTCTTCTGTCGGACGACTTTGCATGGAAAGGAGAAGTCCACTCCCGGTTCTGTGTGTGTTTGGGAGCTGTGGCCCACGAAATCTGACCCTTGGGAGCTCCGTGGGTTCTGACGGACACCCTATCCCCCGAGTTGGGCTTCCGTTTCGCTCTCTGGGCTCCGGGAGAACAAGGCCTGAAACCTCGCCCTCTGAGTACTGAACTCAACTCCTGTGTTCCCACCCCTGACACCTCAGGAACCCTAGGTGGGCGTTCTCATCCGCCTGATCCCGCCCACTGGTGTGTCCTTATTATCATGAGGGGGTGGCTAGGCTTTAATGGCTGTGTGTTGTACCTGGGTGTGAGTTTTTGGTGGTGACAAGGAGGGTGGACACTTTTGTGACTACCTGGTGTTGCCAGGGCGTCACAATTGCACTTTTATCTCAGCTACCGTGCGGGTGTCAAAGGTGTCCTTCAACCAGGGCTTGCTCTACAGTCCCTTTGTCAGCGTCCAGCCAGCACTTGGCCTCGCGCTGGGCCGCATCGGTTAGCTTACCAATTAGTATGCTCACTTTCTGGCTCTCTGTCAGGGGATACACATCAAATAAACTGCCCAGTCTCTCTTGGAAATTGCTCAAGGTATGGGACTCTCCTGAATATTGCGGTAGCCATGCTGCTCCCAGTATGTAAGGCATGGAGAGTAACATTACCGGTGCTGTGGCTATCGCGTAAGCCGGATTCCCTTCTTGATTTGACATCTCTTCCTTCCTTGGTGAAACTCGGCCAGGTTCCACGTCTCACTTGGGGAATCAGGGGTTAACTCTCAGTTGCTCTAGCTGCAGGGTTTTTCTTTGCGCTTTTTCTTCGCACATGGCACAGCTTTTGGAGAATACGTTTTACACAGTTCTTCAAGGCGCACAGTACCCATTGTTGCGGGCACAGTATCCTGTTCGTGACGCCAAAATTGACGGGCCTCACGGGGTCTTGGGAATACTCGTCACCGGGCCAGTGAGGGACAGGGGATGTCAAGGGTGTCCCGGCCCAGTTTCATGACCCCGTTGGTGTCAATAAAAGGGATGAAAGATGGGGATGATGATGAGGAAGGGGTTGAGGATGTTGGGAGTAGTTGTCTTGTGACGCCACCTGTGATGTGCGGCCAGGGATTAGCTGTCGCTGCGAGTGATATCCTCTGGGGTGGATGGTAACACAGCTCAGATGGCTCAGCTCCCCACAGGTAGAGCTAGGCCCCAGGGAGGATGATTGGGTGCAGGACTGAGGATACCGACAGTAACTGGACAACACAGGCCGGTAGTTTTTTTTACCTTTTACTGGTCAGTCGTTATGATTCCGAAGTTACAGTTGTCCGGTCAGTCTGGTAGCAGTGGGGGATCTCTCTTTGCCAGGGTTGGAGGCCTTCCTTAGTCCTCTGTGCGTGGGTCGCTGTGGCCTGAAGCAGCACAGCGTCCCCCTTCTTAGATGCTGTATGCCTTGCCCCTTGTGGCGGGCAGCGCGAGCCGAATCTAGGGCCCACCTGTATTACTGCGGCCCTGGGCTCTATTGTGCTACTTCACCTTTGGAGTCTCTGGTGTGTAATCTCCTGCCCTCCAGGTTTTACTGCTGGGCCGTTAGCACTCGACAGTCGAAGACCCCGGTGTTCTGATTCCTGCGCCTGGTCCTGGAAAGCTTACAGACAGCTCTCTTACAGCGACTGTTCTCCTTCCTTACCTCTTTTGAACTGCAGTCCCTCTTCCTGTTCCTCTGTCTAACCCCTCCCCAGCCCAGAATGCACAGGGAAGCTCACCCCAAACAGGACTTCAGCTCCCCATTCTGGCCTGAGTTAGTAATTTTTGTGTGTGATTGTACCTGACATGGAGATTTCTCCGTTGCTTCCAGGCATAGCATTACCCCCCCCCCCCCCGGTGAGGAGAACAATGCCACTGTGGCTCCCATGACCACTGGGATGCCACACTTGCTTAACTTATGAATAGCTGTATTAAACCATACTAGACTGGACGGTAATTAGGACTGTTTGGTTGATTATTGTACCTGCAGGTATAAAAATGCAGGCCAAAAATCTATCCCTTCAATGACACACATTCTACCTACACTAACTCCAGACACACTGCACACAATATGGCATCTGTGGATCTTTTTTTTTTTTTTTCAGCCTCCTCCTCCTCCACCATATCTACAGTGTCATCATGTAGCCCTCAACCATAATTTTTGGAGGGCCATCATTTGACCCTCCCACATACATTTGGGAGGGCCGTCTTAACCCCTTCACGACCGCGGGCAGGAAAGTTACGTGCTATTTTTACATGACTTAACGACCAGGGACGTAACTTTACTGCCTAAAGTTCATATGATTGCCATGGCCATAGAAACGGCTTTCAAATGATGTCCCCTGATGTTTCTTACAGCAGAGGACCTTTATTTGACCCCAGAGGGGGTGGCATCGCCACCCCCAATCGATGATCATTGTGATTGGCTGTTCAAATCTGAACCGCCAACCACATCAATCAGACTGGTTTCGGCTAAAACAATGCCTGAATCAGTGCGATCCTGTGAGATTCTGGTTCACAGACTGAAAACTCCTCAATTTATAAAATAAACATTTTATTACCAGAAGCAATTAAAAACACTTCCACATTGTCTATAAATATCCATATAATGCCATACAACAATACAAGACATATATCCCCCTTTATTATTGAAATCCTATGTGTTTCCCCTATTTAGGAGCAAGAACAATTGTCAGTAAGGCATAGTACGGAAGTATATCTCTGAACAGTCCAGTAGTCAAGGGTCCTACAGTCAAGATCCCTAAAGGCAGTACTTTAAACCGCCAACCACATCAATCAGACTGGTTTCTGCTAAAACAATGCCTGAATCAGTGCGATCCTGTGAGATTCTGCTATGAGGTGCTGCAACAGCTGCAGCAGATCATAGCAGGAGATCAAACATGGCGCCCCACAGCCCCTGCAGCACTGATTGGAGCGATTGTGCTATGACGCGCAATTGCTCCAATCAGCATGCAGTGGGACGGTCTGATCTGGAGGTGACCGCCCCCCCAGGCTTGTGTTGGCCTGGGGAGCCCTCCCCCAACATGTCTGCGGCGTGAACCGGCTGGTACTTGTAGTACCACGCCGCCGCTGCTGCTACTTTCTGGTTGCCGCTCCTGCTCCCCCTGTGAGTATTGCTCGTTCCCCCTGATGGCCCTTGCGCGCTCACGTGATGGCCCCTGCCTGTGCCGATGTGTCCCCCTGACGATGTGCCCCGCCCCCCACGTTCTGTCCCCCTGCCATCTCTATTCTGCTCCCATTCTTCTGGCTCTGCTTCTCCGGTCCCCCCTCCTCCCTCTCCATCTACTCTCCCTCTCCGACGTCCCCTACCTGCCTTCACCAGGTCGTCCAAGATCTTCACTGGCCCGATCCCATCTGCCTCCATTACTGGGTCCTTCCTGGGTCTTCAGACATAAGCTGTCCAACTTCCTGCCTGCTGCTCCTGTAATAAGCTGTCCACTTGCTGCCTTCTATTCCTCCTGAAGTTCCTCCGGTCAGTGATCCTCCTGCGAATCCTCTGGGTACTGTGAGTATAACTTTTTTTTGTGTATCCACTGTGCTTTTACACCTCATCCGTCTGTGCGTCCCGCCGAGCGCTAATCAGTAATGCAGATAACGTATCTGCATCCGTGGTCAAATTTCCACGGGACCTTTTTTTGTCCGTATCTTGCATCAGTTTTTTGCACCTTATCCGTGTGTGCATCTTGCAGCGGCCAAGCGCTGATCAGGGATGCACATAACGGATCAGCATCCGTACTCAATTTTCGGCGTGACTTTTTTTTTTTTCCCATATCCCTGTCACTTTTTGTATCTCATCCGTCCGTGCGTCCTGCAGCGGCTGATCAGTGATGCACATCACTGCACGGCGTCTGCGTTTAAAAAGTCAAATCGCGCTCCTTCTCTTCCAAACCCTGCTATGCGCCCAAACAATTACTTTCCACCACATATGGGGTATCTGCGTATTCAGGAGAAATTGCACGATACATTTTATGGTGTATTTTTTCCTGATACTCTTGTAAAAAAAAGCTACCCAATTGAAGCAAAAATTTTGTGGTAAAAAAATAATTTTCACTGCTCAATATTATCAACTTCTGTAGAGCCCCTTGGGGTACAAGGGGCTCACCAAACATCTAGATAAATTCTTTGAGGGGTCTAGTTCCAAAATGGGGTCACTTGTGGTGGAGCTCCACTGTTTAGGCACCATAGGGGATCTCCAAACGTGACATGGCATCTGCTGATTCCAACCTATTTTGCTGTCAAATAGTGCTCCTTCCCTTCTGAGCCCCGCCATGCGCCCAAACAATTACTTTCCACCACATATGAGGTATCTGCGTACTCAGGAAAGATTGCACAATACATTTTATGGTGCATTTTTTACTGATACTGTGACGTCTCTGAACTAGTCAGGGTGTCACAGGGTAGTGCACTCCTATCTCTGTTAGTGCAGAGCTCAACCCCCCCATGGTTCTGGGATCCTAAAATTTGGTATTGCTCCATGAGCATTCAAATCCTAACCACACCTCACACCACACCCTATCAGGCATATCACAAACGAAAAACTACTAACAAATAAGGAATAACGTTTGGAACACCATTCTAAGTCCGAACTGGGTGCAAAAACCTAAAAAAACATCACTATGGGGAGATAAGGTATGCACACCAGTGACCAGTTTGTGAACCCTCCCCAACCACACCTATTGCCAATCCATATCATACGCATAAATAGCCTGGGTCTCAGCTTCCCATACACGGTAAGTTTTTAACTGCATGAGAGGACACACATAAGCTAGGGACCCCAACGTAGAGAAATACTTTGGCGTAGTGTTGGGGCTCTATTGCATTGATCAATTCAGTAGCTAAATTTCTCTTGATTCATATGTTCATGGCAGTAATGCAGATTCCATTTTTCACATTTTCACTCTTGCATATAGCTATTGGATTTTTCAAGTCAGTATTCACACAGCAGTTTCTGCTATTTCATGTATTCCCCTTACATAGTCACTGGTGTGCATACCTTATCTCCCCATAGACTGGTGGGAGGGGCTGAGTCAGTTGAGAAGTAGCCCTCAGAGAGTGAGGAGCTGGAGGGAGTTGGAGCTCCCTGGGAGACGTTGGCTAGGTCGCAGATGGTGGTCTGGACCGGAGGAGTCGGAGACCCAGTCACAGGGTATTAGAGAGGAAAGCCAGACTTAGTTTGGGAGAACGGTCCGGCACCGGAAAAACTAGTAACCAAACCGATACCGAGCACGGCGGGGTACTGGACCCTAGATCAGGGAGTAGCTTCACGCAACCTGATAATTAACTTGTGGAGGATAGTCTCTTTATGAACTTTCCCCAAGAGCTCAGAGATCGAAGGCATCAACACAACGAGGGGGATAGGGCTTTCCAGCTTATGCGGCCCACTGAAATCCCACGTGTCAGCTATTGAGAGCACAGCTCCTCTAATTATAGGGAGCGGGACCGGGTGCTCGCATTCTGGCCCACAAGCAAATTCATGAAAGTCATGGAGCAACCATTAGAAGCCTCCTCCCACTCTTTTTTGAACTTATCCTCCTTTATTTCAAAGGAGGGAAATAGTTGAGCACAGCTCCTCTAATTATAGGGAGCGGGACCCCGACAGCTTCAGGCCAAGGGGTTACTCAGAACATCTAAATTCTAGTGCATGGAGACAGGTTACAGATCATCAGCAATATCAACGGGAGCGGACTTCCAGATGAGCTCCCCTGAAGTGGCAGCGGCACCCAGAGTCTTGGTTTACTACTGTGTCAGAGTCTGCTTTATGGTTGCATCAACACCAGCACGGCCTGAGTGAGTACGCTGCCTTCCCCTGTGTCCAACCTGCACTACGCTCCCCTACACTCCACCATCCAGAATCCCAGGGCCTCCCCTACCCGTGGAGGGAACGTCTTCTGGCTGCCCCACTCCATCTCTCCCAGGTACTCCCATCAGCAGCGACGGTACTCCCCTTACCGCGAACCACAGGTGGCGTCGCGAACATTAATCCCCTGTAAATTGCCCCCTTTCATTTTCGGGTGACCCCCAAGCCCCCAGGTCCGGAGAACCTCGAGCCACGGCAACCCCAGATCCGAGCAGTCCGACTGCTGCAGGGGCGATACAATACCCTTGTGAATAAAAAGCTACCTGTTCAAGTAACAGTTTTGTGGAAAAAAAAAACCCATGTATTCATGGCTCAACATTATCAATTTCTGTGGAGCCGTTGGGGGCTCACCAAACATCTAGATAAATTCCTTGAGGCGTCTAGTTTCCAAAATGGGGTCACTTGTAGGGGAGCTCCATTGTTTAGGCACCTCAAGGGGTCTCCAAACCCGACATGGCGTTTAGGCACCTCAGGGGGTCTCCAAATGCAACATAACGTCCGCTAATCAGTCCAACCAATTTTGCTGTCAAATGGTGCTCCTTCCCTTGTGAGCCCCGCCATGTGCCCAAACAATTACTTTCCACCACATATGAGGTATCTGCGTACTCAGGAGAAATTGCACAATACGGTTTATGGTGCATTTTTTTCCTGATACCCTTGTGGAAAAAAAAGCTACCTGGTTCAAGTAACAGTTTTGTGGTAAAAAAAAAAATATATACTTCTGTGAAGCCCCCGGGGGTTCAAAAGGCTCACCAAATATCTAGATAAATTTCTTGAGGGGTCTAGTTTCCAAAATGGGGTCACTTGTGGGGGAGCTCCTTTGTTTAGGCACCTCAAGGGGTCTCCAAACCCGACATGGCATCTGCTAATGAGTCCAGCTAATTTTGCGTTCAAAAATTTGAATGGCGCTACTTCCCTTCAGAGCCCTGCTGCGCGCCAAAACAATTGAATAAATTGTAGGGTGCACTTTCTCTTTTCTCCCTTCTAAAAATGTAAAGTTTTATGGCTAAAGTAACATTTTTGTGTAAAAAAAAAAAGTAAAATTTTCATTTTTTCCTTCCACATGGCTTTGGTTCCTGTGAAGCACCTAAAGGGTTAATAAACGTATTAGATTTGGTTTTGAGCAGTGTGAGGGTTGCAGTTTTTAGAATGGAATCACTTTTGGGTATTTTCTGTCCCTTAGGCCTCTGAAAGTCACTTCAAATGTGATGTGGTCCCTAAAAAAAAATGTTTTTGTAAATTTTGTTGGAAAAATGAGAAATTGCTGCTGAACTTTGACCCCTTCTAACTTCCTAACGAAAAAAAAAATGTGTTTCGAAAATTGCGCTGGTGTAAAGTAGACAGGTGGGAAATGTTATTTAGCAACTATTTTGTGTGACATATCTCTCAGATTTTTAGGCATAAAATTTCAAAGTTTAAAAATTGAAAAATTTTCAAAATTTTCGTCAAATTTCTGAAATTTTCACAAATAAACTCAAAAAATATCGGCCTAAATTTACCACTATCCTGAAGTACAATATGTCACGAAAAAACAATGTTAGAATTACCAGTATCCGTTGAAGTGTTCTAGAGTTATAATCTGTCAAAGTGACACTGGTCAGAATTGCAAAAAAAATGGCCCGGTCATTAGCGTGTTTTAGTGGCCGAGGGTGAAGGGGTTAATATATTTGGGAGAACCCTCTTATACGCTTGGTAGGGCAGCACAGTGACTCAGTGGTTATCACTGCAGTCTCCAGACACAATGGGCAGAAGATGGCGTCTGAGTCATCATGCGGCCCTCAACCATAATTTTTGGAGGATCATCAGGTGGCCCTTACTCCACGGTATTCTTGATTCTTAGGGCAGATAAAGCAGATGGCTACGGGCTGCCAATCCTATCTGCCTGGCGTTAACTTGGCTAGCAATCAAAATACAGGGAAGCCCATTTTTTTTCTCTCAATTATTTAAAAAAAAAAATGTGTATTTTGATCGCCAGTCAGGTAAAGCCAGGCAGCTGCGATTCTCAGCAGCCCGCAGCCACCCCTGGAAATTGTTTATTAGCACTACTACCAGGTTTTTTACTGGCTTGTCCAGCGGCCCTGGTGGCGCTGGCACGCTGGGTAATAAAGGGGTTAATACCAGATTTGTATTCTCAGATGGTACTAAACCCGAAATTCATGGTTTCATGCCAAATTAGACATGGCCACGATGAATTTCTAGTAAACAGTAAAAAAACCCCCAACAAACAGAGAATTTTTTTTATTAGAAATTAATCAAAAAAACATTTAGAGACTCCATCTTTATTATAAAAACAATCCTTAGTCTGACGTAATTCACAGGTAGAGCAATGTCAGCTTCATCATTCTGTACAGACACATTCTATACACAGTGAAAAGAAGAGAACATTGTCAGCTCTACTACATCAAGCAGGCTGACACTGAGGGTATGACTCGTGCAGTCTCGCATTGTATCACCCCACACCTGACGCTCTCCGGACAGGAGTGCATCAGCTGCATGGAAATACATGCAGCCAACCCGCTGTTGTCAGGAGATTGTGCGCCGCGATGCGACACTCGCATAGTGACAATTCAAGTTCAGTTAACAGGACCTGCGAGACGTCAGCCATGTGACCAGTCTGTAACCAATAAGGTTATACAACATTCACACCTGACTGGTCACATGGTTATGACGTCACGGAATGTCCTTTTAGTCAGCGATGGTTACCGGGCGGCACAGCAATGATTTGATCTGGAAGCAGATAGGAGACAGTCTGCAGGACATGTCGTGGGACCTGTAAGTTTAATGACAATGCTTATTATTAACTACTAGAAGGTGGCCCGATTCTACGCATCGGGTATTCTAGAATTTACGTATTGTGTAGTTCATGTATGATTTTTGTTATATATATATACATATATATATATATATATATATATATATATATATATATATATATAGATATATATATATATATATATATATAGATAGATAGATAGATGTTGTGTGTAGTTACCAAGTGTTTGTGTAGGGGCTGTACATGTTCTGGGTGTTGTCTGGGTGTGACGGGGGGTGAGAGCGGTGTTGTATGTGTGTTGCTTGTGTTGCGTTGTTTGTGGAGCGCTGTGTGTCTGTAGCGTTGTGTGTGTGTTGCGCGGTTTGTGTGTGTGTGGTGTGTTTTGGGGGGAGGTATGTTTTGTGCAATGTGTGTGTTGTGCGGTATGTGCGTATATTTGTGTGTGCCGCGGTGTTTGTGTGTTGGGTGCTGTGTGTGCGCAGCGTTGTCTGTGTGTGTGGGTGTCTGTGTAGGGCAGTTGTTTGTGGTTCCCAGTGTGTGTGTGGTGTGTGGTGTGTTGTGCAGTGCGCGTGTGTGTGTGTGTGTGTGTGTGTGTGTGTGTGTGTTTTGGGGGGAGGTGCGCACTCCCAAACGTGCTCCATCCCCCATGCAGCGCACTCCCCATCGTGCTCCATCCCCCATGCAGCGCACTCCCCATCGTGCTTCATCCCCTATGCTGCGCACCCCCCATCGTGCTCCATCTCCCATGCTGCGCACTCCCAAACGTGCTCCATCCGCCATGCTGCGCACTCCCAAACGTGCTCCATCCGCCATGCTGCGCACTCCCAAACGTGCTCCATCCGCCATACTCCGCACTCCCCATCGTGCTCCATCCCCCATGCAGCACACTCCCCATCGTGCTCCATCCCCTATGCTGCGCACCCCCCATCGTGCTCCATCTCCCATGCTGCGCACTCCCAAACGTGCTCCATCCCCCATGCTGTGAACTCCCCATCGTGCTCCATCCCCGATGCTGCGCACCCCCCCCATCATGCTCCATCCCCGATGCTGCGCACCCCCCCATCGTGCTCCATCCCCCATGCTGCACCAGCATCAGCCTCTCTGCCCCCAGCATCAGCTTCTCTGCCCCCAGCATCAGCTTCTCTGCCCCCAGCATCAGCCTCTCTCCTCCCAGCATCAGCCTCTCTCCTCCCAGCATCAGCCTCTCTCCTCCCAGCATCAGCCTCTCTCCTCCCAGCATCAGCCTCTCTCATCCTAGCATCAGCCTCTCTCATCCTAGCATCAGCCTCTCTCCTCCCAGCATCAGCCTCTCCTCTCTGTCCCCAGCATCAGCCTCTCTCCTCCCAGCCTTCCCCAGCATCAGCCTCTCTCCTCCCAGCCTCCCTCCTCCCACCCTCCCCCAGCATCAGCCTCCCTCTCCCAGCCTCCCCCAGCATCAGCCTCCCCCAGCATCAGCTTCTCTTCTCTCAGCCTACCTCTCCCAGCCTCCCTCCTCCCAGCCTCCCTCAGCATCAGCCTCCCTCTCCCAGCCTCCCTAAGCATCAGCCTCCACCAGCATCAGACTCTCTCCTTCCAGCCTCCCCCAGCATCAGCCTCCGCCAGCATCAGCCTTCCTCTCCCAGCCTTCCCCAGGATCAGCCTCTCTCCTCCCAGCCTCCGTCCTCCCAGCCTTCCCCAGCATCAGCTTTCCCCTCCCAGCCTCCCTCAGCATCAGCCTTCCCCAGCATCAGCCTCTCTCCTCCCAGCCTCAGCCTCTTTCCTTCCAGCCTCCCCCAGCATCAGCCTCTCTCCTTCCAGCCTCCCTCAGCATCAGCCTCCCCTTCCCAGCCTTCCCCAGGATCAGCCTCTCTCCTCCCAGCCTCCTTCCTCCCAGCCTCCCCCAGCATCAGCCTTCCCCTCCCAGTCTCCCCCAGCATCAGCCTCCCTCTCCCAGCCTTCCCCATGATCAGCCTCTCTGCTCCCAGCCTCCTCCAGCACGCCGTGCTCCTCTGCCGACACTCACACACCCGATCGCATCCACTCACACACACCCGATCGCATCCACTCACACACACCCGATCGCATCCACTCACACACACCCGATCGCATCCACTCACACACACCCGATCGCATCCACTCACACACACCCGATCGCATACACTCACACACAACCGATCGCATACACTCACACACACAGACACTGACGATATCGCACATACGCGCTCACAGTCACAACATCCGGAAATACCATATGCTTCTGGCCATGTGATCCTCCGGCAGGTCCTGGAAGCTCACAGCACAGTATCGAGGCCGAGAAGCAAGCGATATCGCCGGATGCTGTGAGTGTGTGGATGCGATGTGTGTGTGAGGTGTGTGTGAGGTGTGTGTGAGGTGTGTGTGAGGTGTGTGTGAGGTGTGTGTGAGGTGTGTGTGAGGTGTGTGTGAGGTGTGTGTGAGGTGTGTGTGAGAGTGAGTGCGATCTGATGTGTGTGTGTATGCGTGTGTGTGTGCTGTTATGTTTGTGCGTGTGGAAGTCCCGCCGCTGCAGGACCTTGATTTACTGGTAACTATGCAAGCATGGTTACCAGCGCAACACGTCCCCCGCTCGCACGGGAGCCAACACCAGCATACGGCGGCAGCGTACGCCGATGTGGGCTCCCGTTGGTGAGGGGGGAAAGGGGGGGGAGTACAGTACTCACCTGGGATTCGTGGCTCCGTGACCGTGTCAGTTCGGGCAAGGCGGGGGGGGGGGGGCGAGAGCTAACGTCTATTGCGTGAGGGGGGCGGGGCGTGGCGTGGGCGAGTTGCCAATGCCTGCAGGGTGCCGGGGCGAGAGGCCAATCTGTGGGGGGGGGGCAGAGCCTGGGCGAGCGGCTGGCCAATCCGTGTGGGGGCGCAGCCGGGGCGAGAGGCCAATCCGTGTGGGGGGGCGGGGCCATGGCGAACCCAGCGGCCAATCAGCTTTGTGTCACCGTAAGGACATGTCACGGTGACACAATGTCACCGTGACACAATTTTGGAGCATGACAGACAGACAGACAGAATAAGGCAATTATATATATAGATAGTCTTTATTTTACAGCCCCCTCCTGTACATAACTGTAAAGTCCAAAATCGGTGATCGGACGCAAGATCGTGTTATCTCGATCCCGATCTTTACAAAATGATTGGGTGAGGCTCCCCGATCCTGACCATCGGGGGCTCGCCCATCACTATCCACAACCTGTCTCCTTCATACATTTGTGACCTAGTATCTAGGTACCTACCTGCACATAACCTCCGATCCTTACAAGATCTCCTCTACTTCCCTCTTATCTCCTCTTCCCACAATCGCATACATGAATTCTCCCGTGTCTCCCCCATACTTTGGAACTGTATATCAGACTCTCGCCTACCGTGGAAACCTTCAAAAGGAAACTGAAGTCCTACCTATTTAGACTAGCCTACAACCTGCAATAACCATTGGTCCACTATACTGCTGCCCGACCAGCTCTACCCTCACCTACTGTATCCTCACCCATCCCCTGGTACATTATGACCCCTCGCAAGCAGGGTCCTCTGTCCTTCTGTACCAGTCTGTACCTTGAATTGTTCATTATTATTGTACTTATCTATGTATGTCCCCCTTTTTCACCTGTAAAATGCCATGGAATAAATGGCTACTGCTGTCGGGAGATTGTGCGCCGTGATGCGATGAGCACTCACACAGTGACAATCCAAAGGTGAGTTAACAGGACCTGTGAGACGTCATAGCCATGTGACCAGTCTGTAGCCAATGAGGTAATACAACATTCACACCTGTGACGTGGTTATGATGTCACGGAAGGTCCTTTTAGTCAGCGGTGATTACTGGACGGCACAGCAATGATTGGACCCGGAAGCAGAACGGCCGGGAGGCAGTCTGCAGGACGCATTGCAGGACCTGTAAGTATAATGACAATGTATATTATTAACTATATTTATTGTTTTACAGCCCTCCCCACCCCATCATATAACTGAAAAGTCCAAGATCGGTGATCAGACGCAAGATCGTGTTATTCTCGATCCCAATCCCGATCTTTACAAAATGATCAGGCGAGGCTCCCGATCCCTACCATCGGGGGGATCACCCATCACTACTTATGACCTTTAGGGGCACTTTGCACACTATGACATCGCAGGTGCAATGTCGGAGGGGTCATGTCGAAAGTGACGCACTTCCGACGTCGCACTCGACATCGTAGTGTGTAAATCCTAGATGATACGATTAACGAGCGCAAAATCGTTGTAATCGTATCATCGGTGTAGTGTCTGGGAATTCCATAATTATGCGACTGCGACAGGTATGATGTTGTTCCTCGTTCCTGCGGCAGCACACATCGCTGCGTGTGAAGCTGCAGGAGCGAGGAACATCTCCTACCTGCGTCCTGCAGCTCACGCCGGCTATGCGGAAGGACAGAGGTGGGCGGGATGTTTATGTCCCGCTAATCTCCGCCCCTCCGCTTCTATTGGCCGCCTGCCGTGTGACGTCGCTGCGTGTGAAGCCGCAGGAGCGAGGAACATCTCCTACCTGCGTCCTGCAGCTCACGCCGGCTATGCGGAAGGACAGAGGTGGGCGGGATGTTTATGTCCCGCTAATCTCCGCCCCTCCGCTTCTATTGGCCGCCTGCCGTGTGACATCGCTATGACGCCGCACGACCCACCCCCTTAATAAGGAGGCGGGTCGCCGGCCAGATCGACGACGCAAGGCAGGTGAGTCCATGTGAAGCTGCCGTAGCGATAATGTTTGCTACGGCTGCTATCACAAGATATCACTGCTGCGACGGGGCGAGGACTATCATGCTCGGCATCGCAAGCATCGGCTTGCGATGTCGTTGTGTGCAAAGTGCCCCTTAGACTTCCTTCAATTTTCCTTGGTTTCTTTATTGTTGCTGAATATTTTAGGAGACACAGAATCCACAATTTGAGTTTGTATGCTGGCTGTATTTTCTTATCATTATCCGTCCCAGCGCCTAGGCAAGTGTCAGCAAAATTTAGCTGAGAAGCAACACATTCAAATTTTGCCCTTTTAGGATTAAGGTAAGGAAAGCAACAGCTTGTATCATAGCCGGTCTTGCCCATGTAGAGAAGTGGATCCAACAGCCTATACCTTTAGGGTATGTGCGCACGTTGCTTTTTACCTGCTTTTTACCTGCTTTTTACCTGCTTTTTACCTGCTTTTTTGCTGCTTTTTCTTCTGCGCTGTTTAATGCCAAAATGGATGTGTTCTTCTATTCAAGCAAAGTCTATGGGAATTTGGGTTTCTTGTTCACACTATGTTGTTCAAAATGCTGCCTTTTTGAGGCAGAAATTTGGTCAAAAACTCAGCTTTTCAAAGAAGCAACATGTCAATTGTTTTTGCCATTTGGGTTTTGCACTGCAAAGCAGAGTTTTTGACCAAAGTTCTGCCACAAAAAGGCAGCATTTTGAACAACATAGTGTGAACAAGAAACCCAAATTCCCATAGACTTTGCTTGAATAGAAGAACACATCCATTTTGGCATTAAACAGCGCAGAAGAAAAAGCAGCAAAAAAGCAGGTAAAAAGCAACGTGCGCACATACCCTAAGATTGGTTCTGCGGGACTACCAGGGGAACACTGCCTTCTGCTGGACAAAGAAGTCACAAATTTCAGACCATGGAGTGTGTGAGTTGTCACTTCCATGAGCCGCCCACAGATACTGCATGTCAAGAGCCCAAGCCTGAGCTACATGGTCGAGCCGCAGACGCCACTGGTCAAGATCGCGGTCACACAGTGGCTTGGGCCTTTGCTTCCTACTGAGTTGTGCGGTATCTGAGGGTGTAGTATTCACCTTTAAGAAAGACTCTAGTTCTAGCCAGTTACCTCAAGCACTCAGTGTGGTAGCTGGAGGGATGTAGGCCTGCTCTGCTGATACTGTCTCAAGAAAGGCGACCAGTTTAGTGGGTGACCTAATTAGGCTTAATCTAATCCCTCAACGCATCTTAAGGAGTGTTCCTCTGGCGACGTTTTTAAGGTAGCGAGCTCATAAGAGTTATGGTCATTGCTTGTATATCCTGAATCTACGTTAATTGAGTCTGTTTAGACTGAACACATTGTATCCCTGGGAGCTTTTCCTACACCCCAATACCCCAGCATGTGTAAACAATAAATACAGTGCAAAGTCACCACTGCATCATTCCTCTCTGTGTATTGCATTCAGGGACTGTTTGTTAAACCTGAATGAAACCAGGGTCAGTAAAATGGACCTCAGAATCAACAGATTAATTTAGGATTTGTCAAATTAATCTTTAACACTGTACTGTGCATTTGATGTGGATGCAGGTCCCTCCAGGAAAAGAAACTGAAGTGTCTGCGCCATCCCTCTCTGTGTGTTACATTCAGGGCCTCTTTGTTACACCCGAATTAAACCAGTGTCTGTAAAATGAAGCTCAAAATTGACAGATTAATTTAGGTCTGTAAAATTAATCTTTAACACCAAGCTGTGCATTTCATGTGTATGCAGCTTCCTCCAGGAAAGGAGCCTGAAATGTGCATTCAGCACAACCCTGGGGGCTGCTGCAACATCCACCAGCCAGAGAGATCAACAGCTTCTCAAAAGACAGAACATGTCCCTTGGAGAGTTTTGAACACAGAATAAGGGTACGGTTCCACTTGCATATGACTCGCGCGAGTCTTACGCAATGGTATTGTGGCGCCCTGGACAAGCCAGGTCGTCACAGAACAACACCCCACACCCCGGTTAGGCACACCTAAGCCAAACACAAAATCCTTGTTGCCTTCCTCCAGGGGCTGATGTCCACACCAGGGGGGTGGGCCAGGCGGTTGGTACCGCCCACCGAGAAGTTCACCGTCCTGGAGGCGGGAAAAGGAGAGGAGAAGAGGTTTTGAAGTTGAAGTGAGAGGAAGTAAAGTGGTAGAGGAGCAGACTGAAGGCGGTCCGGGTGTGTGGCCCGGACGGTACAGCAATTTTGGCAGACGGTGGTGACCGTCTGCAGGAGAGGCCGATTAGAGTGAGCCGTAAGGACCGTGGACGGGCGGTGGCCCGGCGGTCGGACTGGTGAACAAAGAGAAGCCAGCACCATCCGGCAGGGCTTACGGACCCCGACAAGGCTAGGAGTCGCCGTTGAATTTGTCAAATCCGTTAGCGAAGGGAGCCTCCGGGGTTTCCCAGCAGTCAAGACCCGATTGAAGGCAACCGCTCAAACCGTAGAGGGAATCACAGTCACCGCCAAGGCTATAGTTCCCAGGGCCAGAGCCTGCGGGCAAAAGGGGCTCCCTCAGCAACCATCCAAGCTGGGGAGCGGGTTACTGGTGGGAACCCATTGGAACCGTACACACTACACAGGTGCAGGGAAAGGCAGTCACCATCAACCTGCCGGGAGGAGAAACATCGCAGCCGTCTGTGGGACCTGTCCATCCAGCCGTTTGTTTTACCAGAGACTTTGCATTCGTCATTGGCTGAGAGAGTACCACCGTGCCGTGCAGCACAGCGCTGCCCCCCGCGACCCTGCACCTCACCAGGCCCCGTAACCCGCCTGCTATTTATCCCTACCCCTCACCGGGCCCTGGGACAACCAACCCTCTACCCACGGAGGGGAGAACCAACATCCAAGCTGCTCCCTGTCATCGCTCCCGGGATCCCCGTCCAGAGCAGCGGTGGTGTCACCAATCTCACCACAACCGTGGGTGGCGTCACGGACAATATCCCTAACACAAACCACCCCCCTTTCACTCACGGGCAAGGAACGCCGCTCGAGTCCCCGGAATCCGGCCCACCGCTCGAGACACCACCGAGCAGCAGCAGTAGCTGGACCTGAGCAGTGGGTGAGCGCAGCGTCCCCTCCTCCGCCCGCGACAGTATCACCCGGCATGTCTGCACACTCTCCGACAGGAGCTGGTCGGCTGCATGTATTTCTATGCAGCTGAGGTGCTCCTGTCCTGAGAGTGACAGGCTGTGCCGGGTGATACCGATTAACTAAAATAACGGAGAGCACAAATAGGGTCTTATCTGGTTAAACAGTGAGATACAATCTGAAAAAACACTCACCTGTCAGGGTTGTGAAAGGCACAACCCCTCTGTAAGCCTGAAGAGATAATGGCGGCTGCCGCAGTACCCACGTGGAAATACTTAATATTGATAAAGTGAAAGGGTATAAAACCTCGCTGCCAGCAGAATAGATAAATTAATGTTGAGTATATTTGTTACGTTACAGGTTTTGTTTTTATTTTTTGCTTTATTTCTTTTTTTATTAGACAAATTAATGTTGAGTTTATTTGTTACAGGTCAACGCGTTTCTGGGAGCTACGTCCCCTTCATCAGGACCAAAGAAATACAACATATGTCAAAAGACACAAAGGACAAACATATAAACCCTCAAACAGATAAGGGAACGCCCACTGAAGACACAAAAAAAGTTTGCGGGCAACAAGTAAAACAATGACGCAGCATTGTGGATTTCATAAAAAATGCAATTATTTTAAAACACATAGAGCAGTAATGTAGCCATAAAAATTATGACCATAGTTGATTAAGTAAAATATAATAAAGCAGAAAAAAAGAGTCTTTGCAGCTATTTGAACTCAGAAAGTAACATAATTCCGTCAATCCCTATGGAGCTCAGAGGTGTGAGCCACTGTCGGAAACAGAGAAATGTTGGAATCAAAAATGGTTACTGTGAACTTTATTATACAAAAGGAAAAATAGATGTTCTATTTTCTCTTTATAGAAAAAATTATTTTTCTGGTTTGTTGAGTCTATATATTACCGTAACTAAGGGGTCGGGGAATGAATCTATACGTACACTGTGTGCAGATTTATTAGGCAAGTTGTATTTTAGAGGATTTTTTTTATTATTGATCAACAACTATGTTCTCAATCAACCTAAAAGACTCATAAATATCAAAGCTTTATATTGTTGGAAGTTGGAGTGGGGTTTTTATAGATTTGGCTTTCTTAGGAGGATATCTGTTTGTGCAGGTAACTATTACGGTGCAGAATTATTAGGCAACTTGGGCTAAGTTCACATTTCCGCTAAAATCTATCAGTCACAATCCGCTGCTCTTGTAAACAACGGAATCCGTTTAGCGGATTCCGCTGCTCCCATAGACTTGTATGAGCAGCGGATTGTGACTGATGATGCTGCGTTGCACCCTCCGCCCGACTGATCAGTCGTGGAACGACTGACCGCCGGGCGGGGGGAACGCAGCATGTAACGTTTTTTGAGCAGCGAGATCCGTCGGATTTCGCTGCGCATGCTCTCTGGCTCCCTGCACACGTCACCAGCTTTGGTTGGTTACCCGATATTTACCCTGGTTACGGTGCAAGGAGCCAGCGCTAAGCGGTGTAGGCCCGTAACCAAGGTAAATATCGGGTAACCAAGGTAAACATCGGGTGCTTTGCTGTTACCCGATATTTAGGCTGGTTACGTGTGCAGGGAGGCCGACACTTCCCCGCCCCCTCCCGCACTCTGCACATGTATGTACACACACACACACACACACACACCTGTCCCCAGCCATGCAGGCAAGCACTGCCACTGACACCCTCGTCTGGCCCCGCCCCCTGCTCGGCTCCGCCCCCTCCCGCACTTTGCATGTGCACACACACACATACATACATACATACATACATACATGCACATACACACACTCACTCACACATACACTCACCTGTCCCCAGCCATGCAGACCGCAGCACTTCCACTGACATCCTCAGCACCTGGCCCCGCCCCCCGCTCGGCTCCGCCCCCTCCCGCACTTTGCATGTGCACACACACACATACGTACATACACATACATGCACATACACACACTCACTCACTCATACACTCACCTGTCCCCAGCCATGCAGACCGCAGCACTTCCACTGACATCCTCAGCGCCTGGCCCCGCCCCCCGCTCGGCTCTGCCCCCTCCCGCACTTTGCATGTGCACACACATACATACATACATACATACATGCACATACACACACTCACTCACTCACAGATACACTCACCTGTCCCCAGCCATGCAGACCGCAGCACTTCCACTGACATCCTCAGCGCCTGGCCCCGCCCCCCGCTCGGCTCTGCCCCCGAACTCCGCCCCGCGCACACAACGGAATCCGACAAAGAATTCTGTTCTTTGTCATCCGTTGTACAGCGTTGAACAGCGCATCAGTCACATGCGTCAAGCGACGCATGTGACTGATACAAATCAACGGAAATGTGAACTTAGCCTTAATAAAAACCAAATATATTCCCATTTCACTTGTTTATTTTCACCAGGTAAACCATTATAACTGCACAAAATTTAGAAATAAACATTTCAGACATTCAAAAACAACACCCAAAAAAAGTAGTGACCAATATAGCCACCATTTTTTATAATGACACTCAACAACTTACCATCCATAGATTCTGTCAGTTGCTTGATCTGTTTACGATCAACATTCCGTGCAGCAGCCACCACAGCCTCCCAGACACTGTTCCGAGAGGTGTACTGTTTTCCCTCCTTGTAGATCTTACACTTTATGAGGGACCACAGGCTCTCTATGGGGGCCATGTAATTATTTTTTCATCTTTTACACCTTTACTGGCCAGCCACGCTGTGGAGTAGTTGGATGCATGTGAAAATCATGTTTATCTTGAATGATACCGACTTCTTCCTGTACCACTGCTTGAAGAAGTTGTCTTCCAGAAACTGGCAGTAGGTCTGGCAGTTGAGCTTCACTCCATCCTCAACCCGAAAAGGTCCCACAAGTTCATCTTTGATGATACCAGCCCATACCAGTACCCCACCTCCACCTTGCTGGCGTCGGAGTGGAGCTCTCTGCCCTTTAATGATCAAGCCTCTGGCCCTTCCATCTGGCCCATCAAGAGTCACTCTCATTTCATCAGTCCATAAAACCTTTGAAAAATCAGTTTTAAGATTTTTCTTGGCCCAGTCTTGCCGTTTTATCTTATGTTTCTTGTTCAAAGGTGGTCATTTTTCAGCCTTCCTTACCTTGGCCATGTCCCTGAGTATGGCACACCTTATGCTTTTTGATACTCCAGTAACGTTGCAGCTCTGAAATATGGCCAAACTGGTGGCAAATGGCATCTTGGCAGCTTCACGCTTGATTTTCCTCAATTCATGGGCAATTATTTTGCGTCTTTTTTGCCCAACACGCTTCTTGCGACCCTGTTGGCTATTTGCCATGAAACGCTTGATTGCTCAGTGATCACGCTTCAAATGTTTAGCAATTTTAAGACTGCTGCATCCCTCTGGAAGACATCTCACAATTTTGGACTTTTCACAGCCCGTCAAATGTCTCTTCTGACCCATTTTGTCAAAGGAAAGGAAGTTGCCGAATAATTAAGCACACATTATATAGGGAGTTGATGTCATTACACCACACGTCTCCTCATTACAGAGATGCACATCACCTGATTTACTTAATTGGTAGTTGGATCTCAAGTCTATACAGCTTGGAGTAGGACAACATGTATAAAAATTATCATGTGATCAAAATATTCATTTTCCTAATAATTCTGCACACAGTGTATAATTATAAAGAATTACCGTATTTTTCGCTTTATAAGACGCACTTTTGTTCCCCGAATATACGGGGGAGGTGTGTATATATATATATATATATATATATATATATATATATTATACACTGCAGGGTTCGCGCTGGAGCGCTTCTGGGGGCAGGTGAACTCTGCGGGGGCAGCGTTATATCTCCTGCTCCCGCTCATATAATATGCACAGCTGCTGTCCATCACCGTGGTGCTGAAACCGCACCGCAGTGATGGGCTGGGGCAGCGGGGCATATTATATGAGCCTGCGTCCCACTGTGATGGCACATGCCCCCCCTGTGTTAGATATGGCCCCCATGCTGCTGCTCATTCTAAAATAAAAAAGCTTTACTTACCTCCTCCAGCGTTTCTCCCCGGTGTCCCTGCTTTCCACTGTGATCAGGCATGCAGAGATGAAGTCACTGCTGTGCCGATCACATGACCGGCACCAAGAACCAGGAAGTGGAGGAACAGAAGCACGGCGGGAGACAGGAAGGAGATCAGCGCTGGAGGAGGTAAGGAAAGAGTGTTTTATTTTACTATGTGCAGCAGCATGGGGGCGATATCTAATACAGGGGAATGTGTGCAATCCATAGGGGGCCATAGGCAGCACATGGGAACATATGCAATCCATAGGGGGTCATAGGCAGCACAGGGGAATGTGTGCAATCCATAGGGGGCCATAGGCAGCACAGGGGAACATGTGCAATCCATAGGGGGCCATAGGCAGCACAGGGGAACGTGTGCAATCCATAGGGGGCCATAGGCAGCACAGGGGAACATGTGTAATCCATAGGGGGCCATAGGCAGCACAGAGAATGTGTGCAATCCATAGGGGGTCATAGGCAGCACAGGGGAACGTGTGCCAGCACAAGGGGGCTATATTCAATATAAGGGGGCCATATCCAGATTAAGGGGGCTTCGCCGAGGTAGTTCTGCAACGCTACCAGCTTGTGACTGATGGGGAGGATAATTCAGCTGAGGATGAGGACCAGGTGGAGGAGGAAGAGGGGGCGCAAAAACTGGCATACGAAGAGAGGAAAACCCTGATAGAACTTGGACCTGCTATTCTATGCATCAGAAGCACGTATGGTGTCCCAGGGTCCAACTCTGTCCCGGCCTCCACCAGGTTCACCCAGTGTGCGGTCAGGAAAATGTGGCATCCCTGTCTACAAGCACTTGTCCCTGTGTCTGTGGTTAAGTGGACCTTCCCAGTAACTGCGTTGGTCAAAGCACGGGTGATGTTGGACATGTACAGGAAATGTACAGGAAATGTACGTGATTGTTGATAGTAGTTGTGTAAGTGCAACCACAGGTTCAGGGGAGAAGGCACCTGCACCTGCTCCCTGGACATTGGATTTGGAAGCTCGTAGCCCTGGGGAAGTGGCAGTGGTTTCAGGCTCTGACACTGGTTTTCTACCCAGGTGTTCTCACCACCTAATGCTTGGCTGACATGTGCTTGAGCATGCCGTTGGTGCTCAGGTTGGTAGTGCCGTTGCCTCTGTTCAGCTTGGTATTGCAGATTATACAAATCACTGTCCTTTTGTCTTCAGGATTTTCAGTAAAAAATTTCTAGACTGGGTAACACCGAACACTTGGCCTATGATCTGGCCGTGTGGAGGTGCTCTGGGGGAACAGTGGACCGCCTTTTCCTATGGTCAACCCACTACCTCTTCCTGCCTGTTGTGGTGCTACATATACCTCCCTGTCTGCGCTGCTGTGCTCACTAGTACTATGCATGCCATCTTGCCAGGGTGGGTCAATGGCTTCATCATCCACCACCTTGTCTTCCACTTCCTCAATCTTGTCTTCCTCCTAAGTTGTGCTCTTGAGCTGATCTGAACTATGTCTCATCACCATCCACCTCTAGAGGGAGAAATTGTCGATCTCTATTACTGGCTTCTTCTAACTGTGGCTAGTCAAATATTTGTGAATCACCTCACACAACCTCCTTATACCCCTCTTGAAACGTGCATGTGAAAGGCCAGAAGCAGCCATAAATAGAAATGTAAAGAGCTCCTCAGATTGGTGAGGTGACTTGTCTTCTGGGACTCTTCATGGTTGGTGGAAGGAGAATCAGGGTGAGGATTATGTGGTCCAGCCTCTTGCCTAGTGAGACTGGGCCATGTCGAAGACAAGGTGGTGCTGGTAAACAGACTGGAAGCATTATCTGTCATCCAGCCCACAACCTGCTCACACTGTTCTGGCCTCAACAGTGGTGTACCGAGCCCCCCTACATATTTGGCCATGAACCTAGCATGAGATGAGGTTTGGGATGCTCCCAAAGAACCAGGCACAGTTTGCCCTATGACACAGCCACCGCATGCACCAACGTCAGCACCATGTCGAATTCACCATCCCTTAGCGCATGACTTGTACATTTTTAATTAGGTACGCAGATAAGTGAACTCTTAGGTCATGTAACCACGGTGAAAGTGTCTTGCAGATATATCCGCAGGACATTCTGCAGGAGCTCCCAGAATTCCGCTGCACAACTTTGTCTGCGTTGTGCTGCGTTTTTGGTGCGAAAGTCCAGCAGAATGTCCTGCGGATATACTGCGGGCATTCTGCATTGAGGATACAGTACCATTGCTTGTGCACTGTATCCTCAATGCAGATCAAGTGCTGGAGTGATCGGTGAGTTCATACTTACCTGTATCGCACAGCAATTTGGTTTCCAGCCGGTTCCTAGAGAAGATGGGTGGGGCCTGGACGAGCTCCAGCCGTCACATGACCGGAGCTCGGGAGGTCACATGACCGCAGCTCGTGCAGGCCCCGCCCACCTCTTGCAGCCCGCTCTGGGCTCCATCCCGTTCTTCTACACCAAAGGAAGAGTCTCTGGTGTCTTCAATCAAGGCAGGTAAGTATAGAGATCGCGCGGAACAATCCACAGGAATAATTGACATGCAGTCCTTTGCAGCTGCGGGAAATCCGCAGCATTTCCCACAGGTGCAAATTCCACAGCATTGAAACAGCACTCCCCAAATCCCATTGGATAACATTAGGAGTGCCTGTACTTAAGCATACCTGTGGATTTGTCTGGAAAATACAGAAAATCCGCAGTTTTTCTGCAGCAAAATCCACATTAATTTTGTCCAGTGGGCACAGGGCCTTATTACAAAATAGAATGTATTGGAATTATGCCTTTAAGGGACTGTTTGATCTTACAGCAGGTAATGTAACACAATCAACCCTGCCTAAATGGCTTCTCTGAAACACTCTGTAGCCTTATTTAAGAAACAACTCTCCCAGCATTAACAGGGACAGATGGCAGAGGTATTGAAATTATCCCTTTAAAATGGTGGTTTGTTTGGTGCAGCAGTAGGTAATTTAACCCAATATACCCTGCCTAAATGGCATATTTGAAACACTTTGTAGCCCTTACTTCATAAACTTTGAAAGCACTAATAAGGACAGATAGAGGTATTAGAATTATCCCTTTAAAATGGTGGTTTATGTGGTGCAGAAGTAGGTAATTTAATGCAATCAACCCTACCTAAATAGCTTTGTTTTAAACACTCTGTAGCCCTTACTACATAAATTCTTAAAGCATTAATAAGGACAGATCGGGATATTAGAATTATCCCTGTGTGAGGAGGTGGTACAGTTTGGAGAGAGCAGCAAGTGCGATGGGCTGTATATGGCATAATGTGAAAAGGGAGCACAAAAAGGATAAGGACAGGGGGCAACGAAGATAAAGTAAGAGAAAACATTAGAGAAGGTATAGCCATGTTATAGTTCGAGGTTCCCAAGGGCAGACAATGTGGTGGTTATATCATATAATGGTGGGTGGTGCCATGTAGTGGTTATAGTTCATTAAAGTGGACAGTATGGTGGTTATAGCTCAAGAGGGCAGACAGTGTAGTTCTGGTATTGTAACTATTTTCTAATGATGGTTCTGGTGCCGTATTCATGTACTACTGATGGATCTGATGATGTATTCATGTAATGATAATTCTGTTGATTCACTCATTTACTGATGGTGGTTCTGATCTTGTAGTCATATACTGATCGTGTTTGTGGTGCCATATTCATGTGCTGATGGTGTTTCTGGTGCCGTATTCATATACTGATGGTGGTTCTGGTGCTTTATTCATGTACTGAATGACCGATCCTTTGCTTTGTGAGGCTAGGTTGCTATTGGTTTTATCTGACTAGGGCATCAAAATACCTTGTCCAGGCCCTGCTTACATGCCTATGTAACTAAACCCAAAGGGGAGAAGACTGTCTGGCACCATGAACTGCACACACATTGCTCCACTTAGATTAGAAACCATATAGCACAGAGAAAATATGGCCAGACAGAGGATCCATACAGGGCTCTGCTCAACCCAACAGTAAGCCTAAATGTCCAAATCCAATGGCAAGACTGAAAAAAATGGTGCCACTTACCCTGTTTAAAATGTTCTTTGTTTCATCCAAGCATTAAAATGACAGGAGGGGGATCCGGGAGACTTCTAGGATGACAGTGACTGTTTTGCGCACAGCGGCGCTTCGTCGGGTCCTGACTTACTAACAGAGACATCTTTTGACTTCCTTTTCAGGTGAACTGATGAACACATCACCAAACAAGGGGAACATAAGAACAGCATAACGAAATAATACACAAATGGATACTAATATACATTTATACAACTATACATATATATAATTCAACATGGAAAAACATAATTCAAAGGAACACAGAGAGATCGTTTTTGTCATTGAGACCTAATGCAGCTTGCATCCTGGTCTCAATGATCCACCTAGCCTCGCTCCTTAACAGGATCCTATGATGATCTATACCTTGTGGGGGATACACAACCTTCTCAATTCCTGCAAACGTAACTACCTCGGGATTCCCCATATGGACTTCTCTAACATGTTTTATAAGCCGCGATACGCCTTTACCAGTGAGCATAGAGTGACTCTTGATGGGCCAGATGGATGGGCCAGAGGCTGGATCAGTAAACGGCAGAGAGCTCCACTCCGACTCAGATGTCAGCAAGGTGGAGGTGGGGTACTGGTATGGGCTAGTATCATCAAAGATGAACTTGTGGAACCTTTTCGGGTTGAGGATGGAGTGAAGCTCAACTCCCAGACCTACTGCCAGTTTCTGGAAGACAACTTCTTCAAGCAGTGGTACAGGAAAAAGTCGGTATCGTTCAAGAAAATCATGATTTTCATGCAGGACAATGCTCCATCACATGCATCCAACTACTCCACAGCGTGGCTGGCCAGTAAAGGTCTAAAAGATGAAAAAATAATGACATGGCCCCCTTGTTCACTTGATCTGAACCACACAGAGAACCTGTGGTCCCTCATAAAATGTAAGATCTACAGGGAGGGAAAACAGTACACCTCTCGGAACAGTGTCTGGGAGGCTGTGGTGGCTGCTGCTCACAATGTTGATCGTAAATAGATCAAGCAACTGACAGAGTCTATGTATGGTAGGCTGTTGAGTGTCATCATAAAGAAAGGTGGCTATATTGGTCACTAGTTTTTTGGGTTTTGTTTTTGCATGTCAAAAAAGTTTATTTCTAAATTTGTGCAGTTATATTGGTTTACCTGGTGAAAATAAACAAGTGAGATGGGAATATATCTTGTTTTTATTAAGTTGCCTAATAATTCTGCAGAGTAAGGCTATGTGTGCACAGTGCGTTTTTCGCAGCGTTTTTGCGCATTTTTCGGGTGCGTTTTTGGCCTCAAAACTGCAGGACTTTGCTTCCCCAGCAAAGTCTATGAGTTTTCATTTTTGCTGTCCGCACACATCTGGTTTTTTTACCTGCGTTTTTGAGTTAAAAAAAAAATGGACATGTCAGTTCTTTCCTGCGTTTTTCTGCGTTTTCCGCCTATGCAATGCATTTGAAAAACGCAGCAAAACGCAGAGATCAAAAACGCAGCAAAACGCAGCCAAAAACGCACCAAATCGCGGCAAAAACGCATGCATTTTTTTATGCGTTTTTTCGACACAGGTGCGTTTTTGTGCGTTTTTAGCGGCCAAAAACGCACAACAACGCAGCGTCAAAAAGACGCAGTGTGCGCACATAGCCTAATAGTTACCTGCATAAACAGATACTCCTAAGATAACCAAACCTAAAAATAAAACACTCCAACTTCCGAAAATATTAAGCTTTGATATTTATGAGTCTTTATGAGTATATTTTGGTTAGTTGTTGATCAATAATAAAAAAATCCTCTAAAAAACAACATCTGAAAGATGCGCGTACATTTGAATAGCGGTGCGGTCTGGGACTTCCGCAGTGCAGGATCCACGGTGATATCACATGACTGTGATGTCACCGCAGGTCCTTCTGCAGCCGCGCAAACTACAGCGATAGAGCGGAACTTGTGCTATCGCTGCAGTTTGTGATTAAAAGGCTGGGGGCCCTCAAAGCGTGGGAGGGGGGGCCCATCAGAGCGTAGGACCCTGCCTACACATAACGCCGGCCCCGAGAAACCGGCAGCACCACGGCACTATAAATCGCTCCGCACTATGTAAGGCACAGGGGCCCACTGAGGGCCCGGGGCCTACCGGGGGATTTGCCGGTACCCCGGCGGGCCAGACCGAGCCTGGTCCAGTACACAGTGAGTCCTGATCGTGGGCACAGGCAGCTGAGGTCTCCTGCGTTCTCCTGCTGAGGAGACTTACAGCCCCGCAGGTCAGGACCCGCTGCGTCCAGGACACTGAGTCCTGATCGTGGACACAGGCAGCTACGGTCTCCTGCGGAGGAGACTAACAGCCCCGCAGGTCAGGACCCAATGCGTCTAGGACACAGTGAGTCCTATGATCCGTGAAACACGTACCAGAAAAACATGGACATTGAAAATAAAAAGCTTTTTCAACTCACCATTCTCCAATGATGCTGTGTTCAGCAGCTGCCTTCTGCTTCTTCCTGGCCGGCTCATTATTGCATGCATATTCATTTATGCAGCCAGAGCCGACCCGGAAGTAGCTGCAGAGGTGAGAGAGAGCGGTGGCTGGATGCTGAATCACGGGACTGTTCACCACCACGGACAGCAGGAGCGGGGACAGGTGAGTATATGTCCATGTGCAATCACTGAGTACGGATCACGTATCACGGATTGGACATGGACAACCACCATATGCTGTGAATCACGGAGTATGAAGGGACATATGCGTGTTTAACACGTCAGTGAAGAACATCTGTTCACGTTACTAAGGGGTATACACATTACTGGGGGAAATACACTTTCACTGTGGGGCATACAAATTACTGGTAGCATAGATGTTACTAGGGGGCATATAGCTCTGCTGTTAGGGCTCATACAGCTCTGGGGGCACATACAGCTCTGATGGGGGGTGCCCATACAGCTCTGGTGGCGGGGGTACCCATACAGCTCTGATGAGGGGGGCTGGGGGCATACAGATCTGTAGGGGGGGGGCTGGGGGCATACAGATCTGGTGAGGAGGCTGGGGGCATACAGATCTGGTGGGGAGGGCTGGGGGGCATACAGATCTGGTGGGAGGGGCTGGGGGGCATACAGATCTGGTGAGGAGGTTGGGGGGCATACAGATCTGGTGGGGGGGCTGAGGGGCATACAGATCTGGTGAGGGGGCTGGGGAGCATGCAGATCTGGTGAGGGGGCTGGGAGCATACAGATCTGGTGAGAGGGCATACAGATCTGGTGGGGGGGCTGGGGGGCATACAGATCTGGTGAGGGGGCTGGGGGCATACAGATCTGGTAAGGTGGCTGGGGGGCATACAGATCTGGTGAGAGGGCTGGGGGGGCATACAGATCTGGTGAGGGGGGGTGGCTGGAGGCATATAGTTCTGGTGAGGAGGAGGCTGGGGCATACAGCTCTGGGTAGGTGGGGGGGTCACATACATCTTTCCTTGGTTCTGCGGCTCCTCTCCCTCCAGTCTCTCATCTGTGGACAGAGCTCAGCATGTCGGCGGTAGCTCTGCCACAGATGAACTTCCGTACACAAGCAGCCCAGCTGAGAGCAGTGCACTGGGCTGCAGGTGCCGGGTTTAAAGTGCCGACAGTCAGGGAAGTGCTGCCGCCGCCGACCAATACCATTATAGCAGCAGCACAGAGCCAAAGCAGTAAAGTAGCGCTCGGCTCTGCTCATGTGGATAGGAGGGGGAGAAAGCGAGACAGGGAGAGAGTGGGTGGGCGGAGCCACGGGACACATGGCTCACGGCCGTGATACCGGGACACCCACTCAAAACTGGTACAGCCTAGCTGTATCCGGGACGGTTGGGAGGTATGTATTGAGGTTAGATGAAAACTATGCTGCCAATCAATTTCTCCCAAAAATTGCAAGAAATCCTTGGTATCTTTTACATAAGATGGAATCTTTTGAAAAAGTGGGTGTAATAACTAGGGCTGAGCGGACCTTGACTGTAAAAGTCCACGTGGTTTCAAAGTTGCCCAGGTGCCGACCCGGGCCTGGGAATCCGGGTGTTTGATCCGGATCCGACACTCGAGAAAATAAAAAAATAAAGGAAAAATTAAGAAAATTAGAATGAAGAGCTGCTCATTTCATATGCACAGCTTTCCCCGCCCACTGGCCGGCCTGGCATATGTGATTGGTGCAGTCAGACGTGCCCCCTTTGTGACAACGTCTGACTTCTTCCGCTCACAGACGCTGTCTGGGGGTCATCACCGGCGTGGCTCATCCTGGGCCTCCCTGTGCACGATTCATGCACTGGCAGGCCACAGGCTGAGTACAGGAGGAAACATCACTGGCGTGGCTCATCCTGAGCCTCCCAGTGCACGATTCATGCACTGGGAGGCACAGGCTGAGCAGAGGAGGAAACATCACCAGTGCGGCTCATCCTAGGCATCCCAGTGCACAATTCATGCATCGGCAGGCGCAGGCTGAGCAGAGGAGGAAACATGGCCGGGGCGGCTCATCCTGGGCCTCCTGGTGCATGAATCATGCATCGGGAGGCCCAGGCTGAGCAGAGGAGGAAACATCACCGTTGCGGCTCATCCTGGGCCTCCCTGTGCATGAATCATGCACCGGGAGGTGCAGGCTGAACAGAGGAGGAAACATCGCTGGCGCGGCTCAACATGATCTTCCCGGTGCACGATTCATGCACCGGGAGGAGCAGGCTAAGCAGAGGAGGAAACATCCTAGGCCTCCCGGTGCACGATTCATGCATCAGAATGCCCAGGCTAAGCAGAGGAGGAAACATTGCCAGTGTGGCTGATCCTGATCCTCTCGGTACACGATTCATGTTCTAGCAGGCACAGGCTGAGCAGAGAAGGAAACATTGCTGGCACGGCTCATCCTGATCCTATCAGTGGACGATTCATGCACCGGGAGGCATAGCCTGAGCAGAGGAGGAAACATCGCCGGCACGGCTCATCCTAGGCCTCCCGGGGCACTATTCATGCATCGAGATGCCCAGGCTGAGCAGAGGAGGAAACATTGCTGGCGCGGCTCATCCTGATCCTACCAGTGTACGATTCATGCACTAGCAGGCGCAGCCTGAGCAGAGGAGGAAACATCGCCGGGGCGGCTCATCCTGGGCCTCCCTGTGCACGATTCATGCACCGGGAGGCCCAGGCTGAGCAGAGGAGGAAACATCACCGGCTCGGCTCATCCTGGGTTGCCTGCTTCATGAAGCAGGCCGCTCAGGCTGAGCAGAGCAGGACATATTGCGGACTGCATTTTGAACACGCCCCTCTATGACGTGACAAATTACATCTTACCTGGAAGGAGCCCATACATTCTAGCATCTACCATTACTTTTAGTGCACGATCTAGACCCATGCAGTTCTGGAAGTGAATGCGCGGCCCAGAAGCAGCTTGCCACCATGACATGGAGCATGGGTGAGTACATCCTTCCCCGTATCCCTTCCAACAACATTTTGAATCCCCGGATTCTGGTTCCCATAAACTTATATGGGTACCAGATTCCAGATCGGATCTGGATTTTTTAAGAAAATAAGCAGGTACCCTCCAGTCCCGGTTTTTTGCAAGTCCGCTTATTTCTAGTAATAACCAATTTATATATTTTGATAGATGTTCTGTTACTGACCCTACCCCCGATATGATGAGGTGTCCCAGTGGCCTGGACTGGGATTTATGTCTCTTCAGTAAAATATACCAGTGAGGCTTATTTGGAAATTCTGGGAGCAATTTTTCAGCCTGCTTTTTAGATAAGACGCCCTTTACTACGTTTTTATTCAAAAAGCTGCACAATTTATTTTTGATGTTATTGATAGGATCTGACATTAAGGGCATATATGTAAATGCATCTTTTAATTGACCTTCAGCTACGTAATACTTTTTTGTTAATAAAACAACATTACTCCCTTTGTTGGCTTTACGAATTATCACATCATCCCATGACTAAAATCATGAATGACTTACTGCCAAAGCTAACAACCACTTCTCTATACTCCTACTTCTAGATCTGTCCTCAGCCTTTGACACTGTCGACCACTCCCTGCTACTACAGATCCTCTCTTCCCTTGGAGTCAGAGACCTCGCCCTCTTTTGGATCTCTTCATACCTCTCCAACCGCACTTTTAGGGGTACTTTGCACGCTATGACATCGCAGGTGCGCACATCCGGCGTCGCTGTCGACATTAGCGTGTGTAAATCGTTTTTGATAGGATTAACGAGCGCAAAAGCATCGAAATCGTATCATCGGTGTAGCGTCGGTCATTTCCATAATTTCGGAAGGACCGATGTTACGATGTTGTTCCTCGTTCCTGCGGCAGCGCATATCACTGTGTGTGAAGCCGCAGGAGCGAGGAACATCACCTTACCTGCGTCCCGACTGCAATAAGGAAGGAATGGGTGGGCGGGATGTTTACGTCCCGCTCATCTCCACCCCTCTGCTTCTATTGGCCGCCTACCGTGTGACTTTGCTGTGATGCCGCATGACCCGCCCCCTTAGGAAGGAGGCGGTTCGCCGGCCAGAGCGACGTCGCAGGGCAGGTAAGTGCATGTGAAGCTGCCGTAGCGATAATGTTCGCTACGGCAGCTATCACAAGATATCGCAGCTGCGATGGGGGCAGGGACTATCGCACTCGGCATCGCTACCATCGGCTTGCGATGTCGTAGTGTGCAAAGTACCTTTTAATGTCTCCCACTCCTACACAACCTCTTCATCCCGCCATCTCTCTGTTGGCGTCCCTCAAGGCTCTGTTCTGGGACTCTTACTCTTTTCCATCTATACATTTGGCCTGGGACAACTCATAAAGTCCCATGGCTTCCAGTACCACCTATATGCCGATGATACTCAGATCTACCTCTTTGGTCCAGATGTCACCTCTCTGCTGTCCAGAATCCCAGAGTGCATATCGGCTATATCTTCCTTCTTTTCCTCTCGCTTCCTAAAGCTCAATGTGGCCAAAACTAAACTAATAATATTTCCTCCGTCTCAACTACACTCTCTACCTGATCTACCTATTAGAGTAAATAACATTACGCTCTCCCTAGCACCCAAAGTTCGGTGCCTCGGAGTGACCTTTGACTCTGCCTTGTCCTTCATACCCCACATCCAATCCCTCACCACCTCCTGCCATCTTCAACTCAAAAATATTTCCAGAATCTGTCCTTTCCTCAATTCTCAATCCACAAAAATGCTAGTGCATGCTCTCATAATCTCCCGCCTTGACTACTGCAACATCCTCCTCTGTGGTCTCCCTGCTTACACGCTCACCTCTCTCCAGTCCATCCTTAATTCTGCTGCCCGAATGAGCCACCTCTCTCCTCAATACCACCCCACTTCTCCTCTCTGCAAATCCCTCCATTTTCTCCCAATCTTCCATCGTATCCAATTCAAACTACTAACACTGACCTACCAAGCCATCCATAATCTGTCTCCTCCATATATCTCTGAACTAATCTCTCGGTACACACCAAAACGTAATCTCCGGTCCTCCCAAGATCTCCTTCTCTCCTCCTCTTTTATTCGCTCCTCACGCAACCGAGTCCAAGACTTCTCCCGAGCATCCCCAGTCTCCTGGAACTCGCTGCCTCAACACGTCAGACTATCTACTCCACTTGCAAACTTCACACGGAACCTGAAAACTCATCTGTTCAGAAATGCCTATAACCTTCAATGACCCCACTTCCCCACCACTGTGCGGAGTTGCCACCCCACCACCGTGCGGAGCTGCCGCCCCACCACCGTGCGGAGCTGCCGCCCAACCTACATCCCACCTACTGTCTCCTCCCCAAAATCCTTTAGAATGTAAGCACGCAAGGGCAGGGCCCTCTTCCCTCTGTACTAGTCTGTCTATTGAAACTTGTATATGTATTCTGTATGTAACCCCCTTTTCATGTACAGCACCATGGAATCAATGGTGCTCTATAAATAAATAATAATAATACATTTTTTCAAGCGTTTAATTGCTAGTTTCTTGTCACTTGTTAGATTGCAGGGAAGTTCATGGGTATATAATGGATTCTATATCCTTGATGACCTGTTTCTGAAAAACATCTATCACAGTACCTGGGCTTACAGGGGGAAAAATAAGTAGATATCAGGCCATTGAGAAAAGGTTTTGCAATTTCTTTCTCTTTAGCTGTTAGTATGTCTAAATTGTCCTCACACAGACTTAATAAAATGGTGAAATCTTGTTTGACTGTGTCAAAGGCAGAACTGAACCCCAAAAAACCAAGAGGGCCTATAATGCAAGGGGTTTCTCCCTCATGCAATGGTTCATTTTTACTTCCTCCCATACCAAAATGTTTCCTTAAATGCATTTTACGAGTTGCTTTATACAAATCAACTTTAAAGTCAACCAGATCACATTTTTCTGGTAAACAAAAATGCAGACCTTTAGGCCGGGGCCACACGGGGCACTAGTGCAATCCTCGCATGACACTGTGCTCATGCTGGCAGCACACAGGGAGCAGAGTGTCACTGCGACTGAGGTCCGATCATGCGATCGGACAGCAGCTGCAGAGGGCGGCGCTGATTTTTCTCTCGCCCCATAGACTTGAAAGGGTGCGAGAGAAAAAAGGAACGCATTACAGTCGCAGCATGCTGCAATTGTTTTCTCAGTCCGATTAAGGTTGAAAAAATAATCGCTCATGGGTGCTGACACACAGGCTAATATTGGTCCGAGTGGAATGCGATGTTTTATCACACTCCACTAGCACCGATTTTCATGCCGAATGTTTTAAGGCTGCTTTACACCAGACAATCTATCGTGCGATAGATCGTCGGGGTCACGGTTTTTGTGACGCACATCCGGCATCGCTGGCGATGCCGGCCTGTGTGACACCTCCTAGCGACGCAGTATCGCTCACAAATCGTGAGTCGTGTACTGCTCGCTAGGTTCCATAATATCGTTTAATTTAGTTGTTCATCGTTTCCGGGGTAGCACACGCCGCTCCGTGTGACACCCCGGGAACGATGAACAGCAGCTCACCTGCGTCACGCGGCCGCCGCCGGCTATGTGAAAGAAGGAGGTGGGCGGGATGTTTACGTCCCGCTCATCTCCGCCCCTCCGCTTCCATTGGCCGGCGGCCGTGTGATGTCGCTGTGACGCCGAACGGCCCTCCCACTCCAGGAAGTGGACGTTCGCCGCCCACAGCGAGGTCGCACGAGAGGTAAGTACGTGTGACGGGGGTTACTGACTTTGTGCGACACGGGCAGCGATTTGCCCGTGACGCAAAAAGGACGGGGGCGGGTACGATCGATTGTGAAATTGCACAATCGGTCGTACCGTGTAAAGCAGCCTTTAGGCCTTAAATAACACAGAATGCATACATTGTCAATATCATGGTTAGTCAGATTTATCACTTTATTGCTATCATCTTCTGTGTAGATATTTTCATCTCTTATCTCCAAGACGCTTGCGCTTTATGCTGGGATGTCTGCATATTCCTTCACCCCTTCTGATGCGCTTTCTAAAGGGAGCATCTGAATCAAATTACTGTGTGTGGAACTGTCAGATTTTTTACTGAAAACTTCTTACGACGCGCTAGAATCGAAGTCTGTAGTCCTATAGTTTTTAGACTGTTTTGTCCTTACCAAAATTCTTTTTGACATATCTCCTTCTATTATTAGGATCATTAAAAAAGGATTTACTCTTACACCAGGAAAAAACATGGCCTAAGTCATAATCTTTTTTTGTCCCTAATACATTTATACCGCCCCGCGGGCTCGGCCAACTGCCGAGCCGCTCGGATCCGTGTTCGTACGGTGGGTGGCTCGAGCTGTTCACGGACCCGGGAGTCATGTCGCTCCGTAAGGGGGGTTGGCGCTACACTCGGGGACTTCGATGAGGAGTTCCACGGCCGGGGCCGCGGTGGTTTGCAAGGTATTTAAAAGTTCGTGACGCCACCCACGGGTTGTGGTGAATGGATGGGCACCACCGCTGCCGTTGACTAGGCCTCCCGGGGACGGTGTTGCGCAGCTTGGTGTTAACTCCTCCATGGGTAGGGGAGTGTTGGGGCCCGAGGGAGGCGCTGAGGTGGGGGATTGGATGCGTGCTGGGGTGTCGGTGCGGTGCAGCGCGGTGCGCGGCCCGAAGGCACTGGTGTACTCACTATGACACAACACACTGGAGTCTCAGGTAAACCAAATGGGATAATGAACGGGGCCCGCAGCCGGCTGCAGCTTTTCCCTTAACAGTTTGGTGGTTTCCGCCTTTCTCCTGCACCTCCTTAATGTGAATGTTATGACTCCTATGCCTAAGCAACGGTATTCGGCTCCCCGGCTTGCTGGGTATCGGGAGAGCCCTGTTTGCCCGCAGACGCTGGCCCTTTGGGTCTCTATGCCTGGGCGGTGGCTTTACCCTAAGAGGTTGGGCTGTTGTCTTCAGTCGGGTCTTGTGTGGGAAAGGTCCTAAAGTCCAGTCCTCAAGCAGTTAATTCGACTTAGCCTAGTGGTTTCTGGGCTTCATACTGGGTCTGAGTACCTCTCCTGGTGCTCCGGTTTCCAATCTGTTCCCCAGTTCGGTACCAGCGGGCCACCGCCCGACCCCAGTCCCTACGGTTCCACCGGCTGTAATCCCAGCTCCTGCAGGCGGCCACCACCATCTGCCTCCTTGCCAGAGGTGACAGGGCTCCAACCCAGCCACCTGAGTAGACTATTGGCAGGCCTGGTCACAGGTCTGCCCTTGAACTCGACTTCTCTCCTCCACTGTCAAAGCTACTCTCCAGAACTACTCTGTTTTTCCCGCCTCCAGGCCTGTGAACTCCTTGGTGGGCGGAGCCAACCACCTGGCTCCACCCCCCTGGTGTGGACATCAAACCTGGAGGGTGGTGACAAGGGTTTTGAAGTTTGGCTGCTGTCACCTTTTTAGGGAGGGGGTGTGTGTGCATGGGACTACCTGGAACGACCTGACTAGTCCAGGGCGTCACACATGTTTCCTTTTTCCTTGATTTAATTTCTGATTGGATAGGTATTAATTTTCTATCCAGATTGTTCATTGAAAATAGTCTACTGTTCTGCTGTAAGGCGAGATTTTAACTCTACTTTTGCCTTTTCTAAATCGAAATTCACAGCAGAATGATCTTTTTAATTTTTTTAAGATCAATTTTAATAAATTTTGTGAACAATCCAATTGTATCTTTTCCCATTCTGCTACAAAATCGGAATCATCTTGAAAAAAGGAGATTTTTTTTGTTACTCTCAGTCCTCTCGGTACTCTATTGGAGTTGTCATATAATCTTAAAGACTGCAGTCCAGGATAGTTTAATCTCTTTTTCAGCCAAGGAATTGATTTTAAATTCCAGGGTTTTATTTCCCATGACTTCCATGTCCACTTTGGAAGCCCCTGTAACTGCACAGCATCAATACAGAAGAAGGTAGAGACTGCCAGGAAGCGAGATAGACGAGGGATTTGTGAGGTGAGTATTGCTTCTTCTAGTGGTTTATCCATCACTGAGCAATCCCTAAACACTAAACGCTTCCTGCCAAATGGTCTCCAAAGTTTTGCATAAGACTTTACAGAATAAAGAAATAAGGAAAACAGTTGAAACCAGAAGTTTCCATCCACTATCTAAAAAGCCACATCTGCATGTTTTTCTCACTATCTGACATGAAATCAGAATAAACTTTTCCCGTTTTAGGTCAATTAAGAACCAAAATTATTAATATTTGCCAAATACCAGAATAATGAGACAGAGAGAATGTTTTAAACCATTTTTATTACTTTCTGCAAAGTCAAAAGTTTACATACACTAAAGCGGGCTTTACACGCTGCGATCTCGCTAGCGAGATCGCAAACGATTGTAACCGCCCCCGTGGGTTGTGCGGCACGGGCAAATCGCTGCCCGTGCCGCACAACCTTGCTTACCCCCGTCATACGCACTTACCTGCCCTGCGACGTTGCTCTGGCCGGCGAACCGCCTACTTTCTAAGGGGGCGGTTCATGTGGCGTCACACGGCAGGGGGCCAATAGAAGCGGAGGGGCGGAGATGAGCGGGACGTAAACATCCCACCCACCTCCTTCCTTCCGCATTGCCGGTGGAGGCAGGTAAGGAGACGTTTGTCGCTCCTGCGGTGTCACACATAGCGATGTGTGGTGCCGCAGGAACGAGGAACAACATCGCTAGTAAGCAGAAAATTATTTTTTGTTTCAGGACGACCTCTCCGCGGCAAACGATTTTGACCGTTTAAGGTCACTCACAAGGGTCACACACTGCGATATCGTTAATGACGCCGGATGTGCGTCACAAACACCGTGACCCCGACGATAATTCATTAACGATATCGTAGCGTGTAAAGCCCGCTTAAGAGTACTATGCCTTTAAAGGGAAGGTGCCATAAAAAAAAAAGTATTCATGTTTTAATGTTTTGTTTAAATATTATCATTTGTTTCTAATGGAGCAAAATATAAAAAATAATTTAAAAATTTGATATTTTCCACTCTTAAACACAGGGGGGAGCAGCTGCTGAAAACCTAGTGTACAATTAGCTCACATTACAACTGCACTAAAAGTCGGCAGAATCTGCACTTATGAGTGCCACACTTCCCCTCCCTTTATGGATGCTTGCAAAAGGATAAGGGAGGATGAAGTTTAGGATTTTTTTGGTGACTGCAACGTGATCCTGAAAAGAGCTGATCGGACGGCCAATAATCCGGTACCGGCAGATCACTGCCAGATTTAAAAAAGAGTCTGATCAGCTCCGGAATCCGGTGCCCATCAATGGGGACCGGAATCCGGAGGTTAAAAATTATTGTGGAGGGTCTAGGGGCTAGGAGCAAGCGTGGCATACTCACCGAGGCACTGTCATGGCAGCACACTCCTTCCAGGTCACGCTGTTACCTTCCAGAGCCGACAATTCAATATTCATTGTTTTCCCCGCCCATCGGCGCGTGTTGGTTGCAGTCAGACACACCCCCAATCACAGGCGCCAGGACGGCCGGTGGGCGGGGAAAGCAGTACAGTCTGTTGGTGGTAAAAATAAGCACTCGGGAGCACAGTTACAGCGCGCGGCAGCAGCCCCAGCTGTCGCGCTGTATCTGTGCTGTGTATACAGTGCCCAGAATGACACGTGCGAGGCTGCCGGGTGCTGCCATGGCAGACTCGCGTGAGCCCCTCGCATGTGTCATTCCGGTGAAAATAAAAAAAAACAAACCGACGTGCAGTTCCCCCTATTTTCATCCCCAGCCATGATAACGCCGGCTGGGGGCTGGTATATCCTCAGCACGCAGCTGCCCGGTACTGCCGCATCTATTAGATGCGACCATACCGGTGTGTGCTACTGGCTCTTCCCGCAGGCATGATGCGGTGCCAGTTGGGCTAATAGCAGGGGTTAATAGTGGAGCATGGCTGCTACTAAACCCTAGCTTTGTGTGATGGCACAGGCGTCTATCAGATACCTGCATCACACAAACCTGTAAGAGACAGTAAATAAACAAGACAGAGAAAAATCCTTTATTTGGAATAAAATACAAACACCCCCTCCTTCACCACTTTATTAACCCCCAACACCCTGCAGCTCTGACATAATCCACAAGAGGTCCACGCCGCTTCAGCTCTGCTACATCTGAATATCACAGAGAGAGGCACGACCGACCGCTCTCTGTGAGCTCCAGAGAATGAATAAGCTGCGCATTGAGCGGTGACGTCACTCAGGTCATTTGCGGTCACAGCTGGAGGTTCCCACGGTCCTTCATCTGTGATCGCAGGTAACCTGACCTCAGGTGGAGGTCACTGAGTTCACAGATTTGCATCTCCTAGCAGAAAAATCGCAGTTTTTTTGGCCAAGAGATACAGATTTTGTGCTGAAATTTTTATACCATATTCCTGCATCCAAAATACACCTCCTGGCAAAAAAACAAGGTGTTTTGGCGCAATTTTTTTGCCACGGTTATTTTTCCGCAATTTTTGCCTCGCTTTTTTTGCCAGGAGGTGGACTTTTGGTGCTGAATAAACCACCTATTTTTTCCAGCACCAAATTTCTGCCTGCTGGCAGAATTTTTTTATTTTTTTTTATTTTTGGGGGTTAAGTGATGCAAATTTGATGCTGAGATTTTTACACCATATTTCTGCATTCAATCTACACCTCCTGGCAAAAAAACGCGGTGTTTTGCCACAATGTTTTTTGCCGCGGATTTTGCCGCAGTTTTTGCCGCGGTTATTTTTCCGCGATTTTTGCTGCGGTTTATTGCCAGGAGGTGCACATTTGGTGCTGAAATCATCTGCAGCAGCTTTCAGCACCAAATTTCCACCTGCTGGCAGAATCTTTTTTTTTTTTGGGGACCAAGGGATGCAAATTTGTTGTTGAGATTTTTACACCATATTCCTGCATCCAATCTAAACCTCCTGGCAAAAAAAACGCGGTGTTTTGCCGCAATTTTTTTGCTGCGGTTTTTGCCGCTTTGATTTTTCCGCGATTTTTGCCGCGGTTTTTTTGCCAGGAGGTGCACATTTGGTGCTGAAATCGTCTGCACCAGCTTTTAGCACCAAATTTCCACCTGCTGGCAGAATTTTTTTTTTTTTTACTCATGTCAAAAATGTGCAGCAGTGCCGGTGAAGCTCTGTCAGACTCGTGCGGGTCTGACATCACCCGGCACAGCCTGCTGCTGTCTGAACATGAGCGTGCATGTACCTAGAAACACATGCACGCTCCTGTCAGAAGTGTGCAGCAGTGCCGGTGATGCGCTGTCAGACTCGTGTGGGTCTGACATCACCCGGCACAGCATGCTGCTGTCTGAACATGAGCGTGCATGTATCTAGAAACACATGCACGCTCCTGTCAGAAGTGTGCAGCTGTTCTGCGATGTGCGATGTCAGACTCGCAGGAGTTCCTCACAAGTGTGACTGCGACGTAGAAAAAAACACTTTTTTTTTCTTAGTAAATAATTAAAAAAAAAACGACGTGCGATTCCCCCCAGTTTTCATCCCCAGCCAAGATAACAACAGCTGGGGGCTGGTATATCCTCAGCCCGCAGCCGCCTAGTAGTGCCGCATCTATTAGATGTGACCATACCGGTGTGCGATACTGGCTCTTCCCGGAGGTGTGATGCGGTGCCAGTCCGGGTAATAGCAGGAGTTAATAAGATCGCACGGCTGCTGCTAAACCCTAGCTTTGTGTGATGGCACAGGCGTCTATCAGATACCTGCATCACACAAACCTGTGACAGTAAATAAACACAGACACAGAGAAAAATCCTTTATTTGAAATAAAGTAGAAAACACACTCTACTTCACCTCTTTATTAAGCCTAAACACCCTGCAGCTCCGACGTAATCCACAGGAGAAGTCCCACACCGACAATCTAGCACTGCTACATCTCAGAGCGAGCAGCTATAGAGAAGACTGCCCACTCTGAGTGCAGCCTATTACTGAGCCGCGATAAGCAATGACTGAACGGCAGAGACTGTCACAGGCTGGGGGGTGCGTCAGCCAGGAACCAATCACAGCTAAGAGGACGGCCGGTGGGCGGCAAAAACACGGAAAGCTGTGTGATTGCACGCACAGCACAGGAAGTGAAAGCGCGACCCGGAAGCAGTGTGCCGCCATGACACCGAGTCTCGGTAAGTATGAAACCCTCATTTATTTATTGGGTTTTTTTTCATTTTTATTAATTGCCAATTCCGGATCTTGCACCCGGATACCCGTGCCCGGGTCCGTCCCGGAGATAGCGCTTAAACCGCGTGGATCCAGACGTTTACAGTCCAGGTCCGCTCAACACTAATCCTGAACTGTGCAAAGTGTCACTAAGGACGGCTGGCATAGTGCTCCACTGTATAATGTACCCCACTGTATACGGTGCACCATATATTCTGCCACCATATAACTGTGCCCCATAATTCTATGCCCCATATTACTGTGCACCCATATTACTGTGCCCCCATATCAGTGTGCGACCATATCAATGTGCCCCCATAATACTGCATCCCCCAGTGCTCTTTGTGCCCCCAGTGCTCTATGTTCCCCCAGCATCCCCCAGGTCTGGCTATTCCCACCAGTGCTCGCTGTTCCCTTCCAGCGTCTCCCAGTGCTCTCTGCGCCTCAATATCCCCCAGGTCTGGCTATGCGCCCAGCGTCCCCAGTGCTCCCTGTGCCCCTCTAGCATCCCCCAGTGCTGTCTGTGTTCCCAATGTTACCCAGTGCTATGTGCCCCCTGAATTCCCCAGTGCTCTCTGTGCCCCCCTGCTGAGCACAGAGCGCTGACAGGAGGAACTGCCAAGGTGAATACTGGCAGCAGCCAAAGGTGATCTGCATTGCAGCCTGAGCCTGGTATTATACTATAGATGGCAGGCTGTGATCACCGATCCCGGCAGCATGTACTCACCTTGAAACTTCGCTCTCGGGAGCTCCTCCTGTCAGCCTAATGCCTAACGGCAGCTTCTTCTGTCAGGGCACAGAGTGGTGACAAGAGAAACTGCCGAAAGTGGAGGTCTGAGGTGAGTATATGCTGCACGGAGCAGTGATCACAGCCTGACATCTATAGTACAATACCAGGTTGCAGATAACAACTCACCACCGCCACCGTGCTCAGGGGGGAAGTAGAGCGCATGCTGTGGGCTCCACAAGGATGGCGGCAGTCTCCTCCCCGAGCTGTGATCTGGACAGCCCAGGGGTCGTGTCCGGGTCACAGCAGGCAGCAGCCAGAGTGCAGGAAATAGAGTCGGATTATCTCTATGCACAGTGGGCTGCTGTATTTGCGGTATGTACCTGTAGTTACACACTTAAAATCCAAGATGGCAGCCCCCCAGTGTTTGAATAAAAGTAGAATTAGATAAAACCTAAATATACAATGAATTTAATTTTATATTAAAAATAATTGATTCCATAATAAGTATTAATACGAAAACTAATATCGCGGCACTTTCCCTTTAAACAATATGGTAATATCATGTCTTTAGAAGATTCTGATAGGTTTATTGGCAACATTTGAGTTAGAGACACACTTGTGGATCTATTTTAATGCACACCTGAAACACACTGTTTCTTTGTTTATCATCATGAAAAAGGTCAAAAGAAATCAGCCAAAATCTCAGGAAGAGATTTGTGGACTTGCACAAGTTTGGTTCATCCTTGGGTGCAATTTCCAGATATCTGAAGGTGCCTCGTTCATCTGTATAAACAATTAGATGCAAGTACAAACAAGATGGGAATGTCAAGCCAACATACGGCTCCGAAAGGAGACGGGTTCTATGTACCAGAGATGAACGTGCTTTGGTGAGACATGTGCATATCAACCCAAGAACAAAAGCAAACGACCTTGTGAAGATACTGGCAGATGCTGGTAAGATTGTGTCATTATCCACAGTGGTATCAATATGAGCTGAATAGTCACTCTGCCAGAAAGAACACATTACGGCAAAATAAACATAAAAAGGCCAGATTAATGTTTGCAAATGCACACAGGAACAAAGACCTTAATTGTTGGAGACGTCCTGTGGTCTGAAGAAACTAAAATTGAATTGTTTGGCCATAATGACCATCGTTACATTTCCAGGAAAAAAAGGAAAGCTTTGAAGCCTAAGAACACTATCCCAACTGCAAAACACGGGGGGTGGCAGGATCATGTTTTGGGGTTGTTTTGCTGCAGGAGAGACTGGTGCACTTCACAAAATAGATGGCATCATGAGGAAAAAAGATTATGTGGCAATATTGAAGCAACATCTCAAGACATCAGCCAGGAACTTTAAGCTTTGATGGAAATTGGTCAAATGGACAATGCCCCGAAGCATATGTTTCAGACGAGTCCCGCCCCAGAAGCGGTCGAACCACTTGGATCCGGGTGTCACTACTCGTCTCTCGAGGGTCTCCGGACCCGGGAGCTTGGGGTCACTCCGAAACGTGATGGGGGGTTATTTACAGGGGAGTTAGATAGTTTGTGACGCTACCCATGGTGTGCGGTAATAGGGAGTACCTCCACTGTCATTGGGAGTACCCGGGGTGATAGAATTGGGCAGCCAGATGACTTTACCCTCCATGGGTAGGAAAAGGCCCTGGGACCCTGGATGGTGGGATGTATGGCAGGGGGAGTGCAGACTTGCTGGTGGCAGGGGTTAATCAGGTACTCACTCAGAAGAAAAGCAGACGCTGACAACGTGGTTAACCAAGTCTCTGGGTGCCGCTGCCCTCCTGGCCCCTCCAGACGAGGGGTTCCGTCCCCTGCAGCACTGCCCGGTAATCCGTGGCCTGCCTCCGTGCACAGAATTTTAGAGTGTCCAGGTGGCCCGTAAGCTTGGAGCTTTCCAGGCCCCGCTCCCTACTATGGGTAGCAGAGGAGCTTGATCTCAGGAGCTCACGCTTGGGATTTCAGTGGGCTGCTTTGCTTGGAAAGCCCTATCCCCCTCGTTGCACTAGTGCCCCGATCTCTGAGCTTCGTGGGAACATTCCATAAAGGCCCTGTCCTCTGCAGGTTAATTGCCGGGTTGCTTGAAGCCTCTCCCCGACCTAGGGTCCAGTACCTCAACGTTGCTTTTGGCCCCGGACTGGCTATTGGACTGCAGCTGCCGACCGTCCTCCTTGACTAAGCCAGCACCCAGTCCCAATCTCCAGCGACCGGGTCTCCGACTCCTCTGGGCCCAGACCACCATCTGCAACCCAATCTGCTTCTCTTCCTGGGAGTTCCAACTCCCGGCTTCCTCGAGCTCCTAACTGCTCGAGGGCTACCACTCAACTGCCCGTAACCTCCCACCTCCCTGCCTGACCCCTAGGCGGGTGGCCCTATTCCAGCTTAGCAGCCCAAGTGCAAGTTGTGAGTAGAATTTTTAGATTTTTAGATGCTGCTGGAGGCAGTACTGCAATTTGGGAACCCAGAACCATGGGGGGTTGAGTCCTGCACTGGGAGATAAAGAGTGTGCAGTACCCTGTGACGACCTGACTAGTCCAGGGGCGTAACACATAATGCCAAACTAGTAACAAAGTGGCTTAAGGAAAAAAAGTCTATGTTTTTGAGTGGCCAACCCAAAACCCTGATCTCAATCCTCTTGAAAATTTATGGCAAAGCTGAAAAGGCAGATGCGAGCAAGGCAACTTACAAACATGGCTCAGTTATACCAATGCTATCAGGAAGAATGGGTCCAAATTCCTAACAACTTTTGTGAGACGTTTGTGGAAGAACATACAAAACATTTGACCCAAATCGTACAGTTTAAGGGTAATGATACCAAATACTAATGAAATGTATGGAAACTTTTGATTTTGCAGAAAGTAATAAAAATGCCTCAAACATTCTCTCTCTCATTATTCTGGCATTTGGCAAATATAAATATTTTTGGTTCCTAATTGATTTAAAACAGCAAAAGTTTATTCTAATTTCATGTGAAGAGAGAAAAACATGCATACATGTTTTAGATAGTGGATGTAAACTTCTGATTTCAACTGTATATTTAATATTAAACAGCTTTTCAAAGTTAAATACATTCAGTGCATTTGCTTTGATAAATAATTTGTGTTAGTTCTCACTTATGTTGTGATCTATTAGGATAGCTGTATTTCATGTATAAATCCCTGTTATTATTTTATTCCATGGGGCAGGGAATTTTCTTTGAAAATTGATCAATGCACAAATCTGAAGTACCGTAAATTAAAAAAAAATCTATGATAAATAATTCTTGAAGTCTGAGTAAGAAGAATATAAACTCTTTTTAACTTAATGCATCTGCTGTATATACAGATTAATAAATCATCTGATATTGCTATCTAATGAATACAATATTATATATTTTAATCTAATCAAACATGCATTAACATGCAACATAGTAACTTTGGATAGTCCTTGGCCTGTCCTCTAGCCATTCAATGATGAAAATGCTTATTTGAATATAATTTCCATTTCAATCTATCTGGGGTTAAGCGACAAGGACTAAATGGTGTATACTATGTTTTTTTTTATCTTACCTATTACAAGTGACCTTGTTATGATATATTTTTAGCAGAATTCAAATAGGAATATTCCCAATAGTCTTCCCTACTCTCTAAGAACTAGCCGGGAACACAGATATAAGGGGTGGTGTGCTACATTAGCAGTCATACTCAGGCCTTGGTGGCTGAAGAGGCATTAGGGAGGAATGATTTTAGAGATCTGCCTCGATCTGTTATGAATTTGCTGTGAGTTTATTTTCAGTGAGACATAATAAACAGTACTTATTGGAACTGATTCAAATTATTAATGGTCCAATACAGAAAAAAAAAAGCCAAATATGCAAACTCAGTGACGGGAATGTATTAGTTTACTTTTATTTACTAATACAAGGCCATTTACAGTATTCATAAAACATACTAGATTACATAAAATATGCCCCCCCACCAAAAAAAAAAAGAAAACATATTACAGACTTTTTTGTTTTTGATGAAAAATCCAGGTTAAGAAGGAAAAACATCTCAGCAGAACACAAACAAGTAAGCACAAACTAATAAAAACTGTATAATTATATAGAAACCAAAAAGGATCTCTCCATCTCTTCCATTGTCAGTGTGACGCCCCTGGACTATCAGGTCGTCACAGGGTATTGCACAACCTATCCTCCCATGCAGTATTCCACCTCCCTCTTGGTTCTGAGTCCCTATCTTAATAGTGTTGCCTTCAACAGCAAATCAAATCCTAGATACACCCTGCACCACACCAAACAGGCACACCAGTGGATGGCTTGAGTGGAATTGAGTAGCTGTCTAGGTTGCAGACGGTGGTCTGAACCTAGAGGAGTCGGACCCCCGGTCACAAGGGATTGTGGCAAAGTGCCTGGACCTGTCGAGGAGGACGGCCAGCAGCCTAGCACAATCAATGGTCCGGGACTGAAGGCATGACGGGGTACACGGACCGTAGGTCGGGGAGAAGCTTCAGGCAACCCGACAATTCGCCTGAGGAGAACGGAGCCTTTATGATCTGTTCCCACCCGCTCCAGAATCGGGGCATTAGAGCAACGAGGGGGATGGACTTTCCAACCCAAAACGGTCCAGAAAATCCCAAGCATGAGCCCTGAGAGCAAGCTCCCACACTAAGCCACAGTGGGGAGCGGGGCCCGGGAAGTTTCAGACTACTGGGCCACCACGTTGAAGTTAAACTTAGTGCCAGGAGGCAGGTCACGGATCACCAGACAACACTATGGGGGACGGGACCCGGACGAGCTCCCTTCAGCGTAGGCGGTACCCAGAGACTTGGTTTACCTGGTTGTCAGCGTCTCCTTATGGACTGAGTGAGTATGAGCATGACCCCTGCATCCCACGGCATCCCACACCGAGTCCCAGGACATCCCCCTACCTGTGGTGGGCTACGACACCTTGCTGCCCCACTTCATCACCCCGGGTACTCCCAACGGCAGCGGCAGTACTCCCAATTACCGTACACCAGAGGTGGCGTCACGAACTATATCTAAAGTCCCCTGTACATAATCCCCCCTTCATTTGAGTTGCCGAACGACCCCGGGTCTGGAGACTCTCGAGCCACAGCGAACCCGGATCCGAGCAGCTCGGCTGCTTCCATGGGTGCGGCACATCAGCTTATATATTGCACTGCACTCACTTCACTCGCACCTGTAGACCTGTATGCGTGCAAGTGATGAGAGACTTGCAGACAATCGCAGCATGCTGCAATTTTTTTCCTAAGTCAGATTAGAGCTGAGGAAAAATTTACAGATCTGAGCTGCAACATTATCGTAAATGGAGTAGAGTGCAATGAGAGATTTTATCGCAATGCACTTGTGCAAGTTATACGCTCGTGTGAGCTTACCCTAACTGTGATTTCATCAATGTCATCACTGCACTGTCAATACCTGGAGCAACAATTACGGACAGGGAAATATCTTTCATGACCCACTGAGTCAAGGTTTTGAACAGCAGCAATCCACTATGGGAAAAGTAATTTGTTCTCTGCATAGTAAACATTCAGCGTCGGTTTGGCGCACTGGGACACTGGTCAATGCCCAAGTGTGCATATAATCTTATGGATCAATACGTCCAGGGAATATTACAAGTTATACAAAAATTCACCAGATATTCCCAATATAAACATTTATTATTATATTAAAAATCCACACCACAGTGTAAATAGACAAGTGATCTCTAGATCATGTACATATAAAATGTTCAAAAAAGACAATAAATGTGACAAATAGACAAGGTTCACAGACCACTTAGAGCACAGGACTTAACTTAGGCTGGAATTATATCTTTGTTCAGCACCAGAGATTTATTGGAGCATATCAGTCCATAAGCTCCAAGCATATATGTGCTATTGCTCTTTCTGAAGTCCTTTGAAATGAACCGTCCACTTGGATGTCATACAGATATATTCAATTCCTCCACCTCGACGCGTTCCCCCACACAGCAAGTATGGTTCATCAGGAGGCTATGAGTTTAAATACATTTAATCAGCATCAAAATATATAGGGATACACAGTTTGAAGACATTATCACAATAGCATGAAGAAAATAGAGAATCAATAATACATTTAGTACTTGCCTACAGATGAAGGTTAGGTGTACAGGTCCATGGCATCAGAAAGACAGGATCAGCAATGGTACAGACAATGCTGTGTAGATGACCACCACTGTCCAAGTGATCGCCATGGAGCTGAACCACCATAAGGGTATATATATACCACACATAATCCTTAACACCTGAGGGCACAGAACACAATGGCAAAACTTTTTATCTGCGTGACTTTGGTAATTGTAGGACCTCCGGAGTTGTCTATAGGGCACGCTGCACGTGTCCTTTGGACTACGTGGGCAAGACCCGAAGAGAACTCCGGAGGAGAGTGGGGGAGCATCTATCCGATATTCGGAATAAACGGGATACACCCATCTCCCGTCACATAAATACGACTCATAGGGGTGATTTAACTCATATTCTTTTTTCTGTATTGGAGCTAGTTAAACCTAACCCTAGAGGTGGAGACTTTGATAGGCTCCTTCTACAGAAGGAGTCAGCATGGATTTTTAAGCTGGGCTCCCTGACACCAGGAGGGCTAAATGAGCAGCTTTTATTTAGTTGCTTTCTCCCCACATAGCATTGACAGGGCGTATACTGTTTAAAGGTCTTTTTCTTACTGTACTCTGGAAGTCTGCCCACTTATTATAAGGGGTTTCTATATTACTGGTTATCATCAGAATTATCTCTGTATATGCTTGCCTTAGGAATACATAACTAACTAATTGATTACCTATGCATATGGTCCCGGCCATATGTATATTTGTGCAATCTGTGTAATTATTCTTTATGTAATTGTTCTAATGTCATATTGCCCTGTGTATACCTCAGGGCCTGGGGCGGTAGCTTTGATAGATGCGGTGTCTAAATTAAATAAATCTAACACCGCTATTTGAGTGATTCTCAACGGCGGTTGTAAAAATCATCTAAGTCCTGCTTTCATGACACGGCGCATGCGTGCTGGGGATCTCTTTATTGGTTAATGTGATGCGGTCTCCTAGGACGCTTAAGCTGCATTTTATATGTACATGATCTAGAGATCACTTGTCTATTTACACTGTGGTGTGGATTTTTAATATAATAATAAATGTTTATATTGGGAATATCTGGTCAATGCCCAAGTGTGCCCCTGAGCCGGACATAGAGGAAGCCTGCGGAGAGGGGCATTATAGCGCCCAGTCACGATCACTTGCGCGGCATCCCCGCACACCGCTGCTCCCAGGATCAGACAGGATCGCTCTCACCTGCCCAGTCCCAGCACGGTATCGCTGCCATTCCTCTCACTTGCCCAGCGGCTCCACTCGCTCCTCTCCTACCCCAGGAGATAGCCTCCTCTATGCCAAACTTTAGAAGTGCCTGTTCGAGCACACCTCGTTGCCTTTATTAGGCTACATAGTCTCTGATACCCGCCTGAAGATGGATCCGGATAAGGTGTCGGCCGTTTTGAAGTGGCCCTAGGCTTCAGCCCGTCCGGCTATCAAGCGGTTCCTGGGGTTTGCCAATTATTACAGGCAATTTATGCCACATTGCTCATCTCTGGTTCGCACAATCTTAATTATGATCTGCAAAGGGGAGAACCCTAAAGCCTGCTTTACACGGTACGACCGATTGTGCGATTTCACAATCGATCGTACCCGCCCCCGTCCTTTTTGCGTCACGGGCAAATCGCTGCCCGTGTCGCACAAAGTTAGTAAACCCCGTCACACATACTTACCTCTCGTGCGACCTCGCTGTGGGCGGCGAACGTCCACTTCCTGGAGTGGGAGGGACGTTCGGCGTCACAGCGACGTCACACGGGCGCCGGCCAATAGAAGCGGAGGGGCGGAGATGAGCGGGACGTAAACATCCCGCCCACCTCCTTCCTTCCACATAGAGACGGCGGCGGCCGCGGGAGGCAGGTGAGCTGCTCATCGTTCCCGTGGTGTCACACGGAGCGACGTGTGCTACCACGGAAACGATGGTCAACTAAAGTAAACGATATTATGGAACCTAACGAGCAGTACCCGACTCACGATTTGTGAGCGATACTGCGTCGCTAGGAGGTGTCACACAGGCCGGCATCGCCAGCGATGCCGGATGTGCGTCACAAAAACCGTGACCCCGACGATCTATCGCACGATAGATTGCCTGGTGTAAAGCAGCCTTAAGAGATGGACCTCAGAGGCAGAAGACTCCATCCTGACGCTTAAACGGGCCTTTGCTTCTGCTCCTGCACTGCACAGGCCCAACACCAGCAAGCAATTTATCCTGAAAGTGGATGCCTCTTTAGCCAATGCCGGTGCGGTTCTTACTCAGAAAACAAATGAGGGTAAGACAAACTGTGGCTTCTTTTCTGGGGCCTTCTCTGCAGCGGAGCATAATTACTCGATTGGCGACTGAGAGTTGCTGGCAATTAAGTTAGCCCTGGAGGAATGGCAATACCTACACTGGAGTGGTCAGTGTGTCCTGTCATCATCTACACCAATCACAAGAAACTGTCCTATCTCCAGTCAGATCAGTGGTTGAACCCTTGACAGGCCCAGTGGTTGCTTCAACTTTGTCCTGCACTTCCGTCCAGCTGAGAAGAACATCAAGGCCGATGCACTGTGTTGGTTTTTCCTTTCGGTGGACCAGGCAGAAGAGCCTCAGAACAACATAGAGCCCTCCAAGCTGATGGTGGACCGAGTCGATGTGCACCAAATTCCCCCTGGTAAGATGTTTGTCGCAGAAGCGGAGAGAACGAGTCCTCCAGTGCGGACACTCCTCCAGACTGGTGGGTCATGTCGGTCAAAGGAAGTCTCTGCAGATAATCTCTCAGCATTACTGGTGGCCTGACCTATGTCAGGATGTTCTGGAGTTCGTCTCATCCTGTTCCTCCAGTGCCCGGAATAAGACTCCGAAGACGCTTCCTGTGGGTCCTCTGCTTCCTTTACCGGTGCCATCTGCTCTATGGCAACATATTGGTATAGACTTCATCAAGGACCTGCCAAGGTCCTCTGGGTGCACTGTCATCTGGGTCGTGGTGCTCAGGTTTTCCAAGATGGCTCACTTTACGCACTCACCGGGTTACCGTCCGCTCCAGTTCTTGCTGAGCAGTTCATCCAGCACATCTTCTGGTTACATGGTTTGCCCTGCCACATCATGTTGGATAGAGGGGTCCAGTTCACAGTGCGGTTCTGGACAGTTGTCTGCAAGATGCTGGATGTTGCTTTGAACTTTTCGTCGGCCTACCATCCGCAGTCCAATGGCGAAGTAGAACGTGTTAACCAGGTCCTGACAAATTACCTTCACCATTTCATCAACAAACACCACAGTGACTGGGTCAAGCTTCTCTCCTGGGCAGAATTCCTCTACAACAATTATGTGAGTGAATCCTCCGCCAAGTCTCCATTCCAGATGGTTTATGGGCAGCAACCCAAAGTTCCATGCCCTGTGGTTTGTTCCTTTGCCAATCCAGCAACAGATACCCTTGTGAAGTCCTTCCCCGACATCTGGGCAGAGACCAAGTCTGCTCTGGAGCACTCCTCCATCTGTATGAAGAGACACGCAGACAAGAGACGCCTAGATGCTTCCTCCTACTAGCTTGGAGACAAGGTATGGCTCTCGTCCAGATACGTCCACCTGAAGATGCTTTCATACAAGTTGGGTCCCTGCTTTATTGATCCCTTCAAGGTGCTCCAGCAGATCAACAAAGTATCATACAAGTTGAAGTTGCCAACCGTTCTATGCATCCCCAACTCCTTCCATGTATCCTTCCTCAAACCTGTCGTCCTGAGTCGGTTTCACAGAGATTCTGGTACGTCACCACCCCCGGTCAGTGATGAAGACATCTATGAGGTAAAAGTCATCCTTATGGTGAAGGGGGTCAGAGGTAAAACCTACTACCTGGTAGAATTGCAGGGGTTCGGTCCTGAGCAGAGGTCTTGGAATCCAGAGGAGAATGTTGATGCCCCTCTCTCCTCTGGAGATGGTATAAGGAAGGAGACTGGAGCACCTGGTCCCGGCGCAGCATCCCTGCACGTCCCCGCTCCAAGTCTCCGGCGAGGGCGCCCTCCCTCTCACTTGCCTGGTGCTCCACTCGCTCCTCTCCTGCCCCAGGATCTGCCACAGCCTCTTTCTGCTTCCAGGCTGCACGCAGCCCTTCTGTGAGTGCCTGTAGGGTGCACGTGGGCATGCCCCCTTTCTTAAATGGCCAGCGTCCCATTACTCAGAAGCGATCCCTGAGATCACTTGTTACCTGTTAAGGTATTTAGGACTGCCTCTCCTTACAGGCGGCGCCTGAGCAATGTTGCCTATCAGTTAGTGCATTACTAGTTCTCAGGTCCCATTACACTGTGTCTAGTTCTGCTAATTGTTTCTTAGTACCAGTTTCATGCTCCTAACCTGTGTCTCATCCTAGAGCCTGCTCTCTACCACCACCTCTGTGCTGCCACGTCTGAGCCATCGCCTCCATGCTGCCATGTCAGATTCACCACCTCCATCCATACCACCACGTCTAAGCCAAAACCTCTGTGCTGCCACGTCTCAGCTACCACCTCTGTGCTGCCATGTCTGAGCTACCACCTCCGTGCTGCCAAATCCGAGTTACCATCTCCATGCTGCCACATCCGAGCACACTAGCACCAGACATTAAGAGACTTTCCCATGTCTGTAAGAGCTGACCACCACTGGTTCCTGGCAGTCATGCATTTACGCTCCTGTGCCTGCACTAGACAGGCCCTGTATAGGGGCTCACTACTAGCTAGCTCTGTCAGGGATGTCCGGTGTACAGCCCAGTGGGTCCACTCCCGGACGCTCGCCGCCCCAGCTGAAGTCCTCTGGCTGTACTAAAATTGCCCATTTAACGCTGCTCACTGGCTTACCCTCTGCCCCGATTCTCGCTGAGCAATTCATCCAGCATATTTTCTGGCTACACAGTCTTCCACTCCACATCGTGTTGGATAGTCCAGTGGCCAAGTGGAATGCGTTAACCAAGTCCTAACAAGCTACCTGCACCATTTTGTTGATGAGCACCACATTGACTGGGTCAAGCTTCTTCCGTGGGTGGAGTTCTCCTACAATAACCATGTGACTGAGTCATCCGCCAAGTATCTGTTCCATGTAGTTTATGGGCAGCAACCCAAAGTCCCATTGCCTGTGCTATGTTCCTCTGACAATCCGGCTTCTGATACCCTCGTGAAATCCTTCTCCGACATCTGGGCAGAGACCAAGTCCGCTCTGGAGCATTCTTCCATCTGTATGAAGAGACATGTGGACAAGAGACGCCTAGATTCTCCCTCCTTCGAGCCTGGAGACAAGGTATGTTTCTCTTCTAGATACATCCGCCTTAAGATGCCTTCATGCAAGTTGGGTCCTTGCTTTATCAGTCCATTTGAGGTGCTCCAGCAGACCAACGAGGTATCGTACAAGTTGAGGTTGCTGCCTATTCTACGCATCCCCAACTCCTTCCATGTATCTATCCTTAAGCCTGTCGTCCTGACCCGGTTTCAACAAGATCCAGGTGTCTCTCCTCCACCAGTCTGTGATGGTGATTCGTTTGAGGTAAAGGCTGTCCTTGATGAGAAACGGATCAGTCGTAGGACTTATCATAGATTGGAAGGGGTTCGGTCCTGAGGAGAGGTCTTGGGAACCAGAGGAGAATATTAATGCCCCTATCCTGAAAAGGAGGAGGCGCAAGGAGGGGTACTGTAGCACCTGGTCCCGACACCTCTGCATGCTCCCGTTCCCAGGCCAAGGCAGGGGTACTGTTCTCCTCACATGCCCGCAGGTTCCATGAGTCCCATTCTTGCACCAGGGTCTACTGTGGCCTTCTCCTGCTTTCAGGCCACACGCAGGCTTTCTGTGAGTACCCGTTGGGTGCGCACATGGCCATGCCCCTTTCTTAAAGAGCTGCATACTATTACCTGGAAATGACCCCTGAGGTCAACAATCACCCTGAAGGTATTTAGGTCTGCCTCCCCTTAGGGGATGCGTCTGAGCAACGTTGCCTATCCTTACTGCTCTGCTAGTTCTCAGGTCCCATACCCGCTATTGTGTCTAGTTCAGTGTTTCATGTCTTAGTACCATTGTCTTGTTTTGCTAACCTGTCTCTTCTTAGAGCCTTCTTGCTGCCACTACCTTCATGCTGCCACGTCGGAGTTACAACCTCCCTGATGCCACGTCAGAGTTACCCCCTCCGTGCTGCCACGTCCGAGTTACTACCTCTGTGCTGCCACGTTTGAGTCTTCACATCCGTGCTGCCATGTATGAGCACACCCATACCAGACATCAGAGACTCACGAGTCCGTCAGAGCCGACTCCACTGGTCCTGGATGTCGTGCATTTAAGCCCCCTGGGGCTGCGCCTGACAATCCCTTTATAGGGGTTCGCGCAAGGTTAGCTCCTCCAGGGGAGTTTGGTATACGGCTCAGTAGGTCAAACTCCCGGACGCTCGCTGCCCCTCGGCGACCGTAACAGTCCCGTCTCAAAATATAGTACCATAACCTGTAATATATTTTTCAAGAAAGACATTCTACTCTTAAGCGGGCTTTACACGCTGCGATATCGGTACAGATATCGCTAGCGTGGGTACCCGCCCCCATCTGTTGTGCGACACGGGTAAATCGCTGCCCGTGCTGCACAACATCGCCCAGACCCGTCACACATACTTACCTGCCCGGTGACGTCGCTGTGACCGGCGAACCGCCTCCTTTCTAAGGGGGCAGTTCGTTCAGCGTCACAGCGACGTCACAGCTGCGTCACTGAACCGCTGCCCAATAGAAGCGGAGGGGCGGAGATGAGCGGGACGTAACATCCCGCCCACCTCCTTCCTTCCGCATAGCGGCCGGGATGCAGGTAAGGAGAGCTTCCTTGTTCCTGCGGTGCCACACGGAGCGATGTGTGCTGCCGCAGGAACGAGGAAAAACTTCGTTACTGCTGCAGTAACGATATTTGAGAATGGACCCCCATGTCACCGATGAGCGATTTTGCCCGTTTTGCGACGATGCAAAATCGCTCATAGGTGTCACACGCAACGGCATCGCTAATGCGGCCGGATGTGCGTCACCAATTTCGTGACCCCAACGACTTCGCATTAGTGATGTCGTAGCGTGTAAAGCCCCCTTTACTTGTATTTTAGTTTTTTCACTACATGGACCTCGGTGCTGTGTAATCTTAATAGGCTGAACCAACTTCATTCAGATGTATGGAAACTGATTTTCAGTCACATACATTTCTACATCAGATCTTCCATATGAGAATCTTCTCTGATAGTAACCGCATTTCCTATGTGATCCCTCTCAGCCTCGTGCAGCCGATGTCTGATGTATTGGAAATCGGCTTCTTTTTGCACATAAACAATTCCCTTGGAAACGGTAGCAGGGCAACCTCTCCTCTCTTTCCTTCACACCCCCTAATTGGATGAGGATCCCTCTCGTTAGAATAATGTAGGGTGCTGACGTGGAAGGAGAATATTGGAGCTCTACTGAGGGGTGGTAATGGAGGAGGTGCCTTGCTCATAAATACTCAGCATCTGTGCAGGTGCATTTGGCTAGACATCACGTCCATATGCTGTAGTGCAGACTATATAGCGGTGATCTTGTACTGTGTAACACCACGAAAAAAAAATGGTTTATGATTTTGTAGAGTACGGAAAGCTCCATTATTCATTAATCATACTCTCACCCATGGAAAGATGAATTCAGGGACAGGGCGGATGAGGCATTACTACTTGTGTCTGATCTCCATTCATCCATAGGGACCTCTCAATAGAGGGATAGTAATGATAGGGAGCGCAGTCCTGGGAGCAGAGATTTCCTTCCCTCCCTGTCTGCTCTATTATTCATGTTAACCCCTTGAAGGGCAGTTTAATGGAAGGACATTGATCTGCTCTCTTCTTTCTCTGAATCTCCCTGGTGAATGGTTATTTCTGTGTATTCAGGCTTGCATTACCCACATCTCATAATACATTTTAATGAATGAACTAAGCAGTTATTTTGTTAGATATATATATATATATATATATATATATATATATATATATATATATATATCAAAAAAAAATTCTTTCATAATGTAGAGAAAAAGCAATCTTCATAGATGACAGTTGTAGTGATGGCAGCAAAGCCACTAAACAAACTCCAAGTGAGCCTATAAATACCTCTCCACGGCGTTATCTGCAGGGCTGGCAGCCACTGGGTGCTGAAAGGAGCAGAAACAGCTATGTGAACACTGCCCAAGGCTGCCCTCTCCAGCCAAACTGAGGGCACTGGGTGCCAGTCCCCGAGCAGCAGGGTCTCTTATCCTGGGCACACAGAGCCTGCCTCCTTCTTCTGCTGCTGCCCCATTGGCTGGGATCTGTGCTCTATTGATTGAGGAGCAGAGCTGAGTGCCTGTGTCTCATTCCCCCTCCTGGCAGCCCTGTCCTCCTCTACCTCCCCGAGATGCTGAAAGTCACTCTCCCCTCCTCGTCCTCGTCGTCTTCCTCAGCATCCTCCTCTACCTCCTCCTCTTCCTCCAGGTCTGGCAGCACTGCACCGGATTACTGGATCGATGGCTCCAACAAGGACACCTTGGCCCATTACTATGAACTGGAGTCCGAACTGGGACGGTAAGTGGAGCCCATCATGCCCAGTGCATGCAGCAGTGGTCCTCTCCCCTGGCATCCCCTCCTGCACAGCAGCTGTGTCTCTGCCCACATTCACTTACTGCAAGGATCAGTATCTCAACCTGTATGGATAGGGGAGATGTGTGGATGCCAGGGGCAGGGGCTGGTACATTGCTGATCAGCACCAGCATGGATGATCATAAATGCCATCCCATTCTTACACAAGTCTTTGGAGACACCATGCATTCTTATTCACACCACATCACAGGAGAGCAGCCAAGGATCTGCCCAGGAGCTGCAGCCTACCTGATATTAAGCTATTACATATATGTCTCATTATATCATGTCTGGCTGAACAGAGCAGGAGATGGATCTGTGCTGTGCAGCCTTCCACCAGAAGATACATATGAGCCATGATGCTGTGATTGTGTCTTGTTGCACAGCAGGTGGATGCATAGGATTAATCTTGTTGCCCCCTGTTGGAGATCAGATGTTGTCTCCACCTTCTTGAGGTCACTCTCTACACTTGATTTGGAACAGGGAAGACATATCTGTACAGATATATGTATTGTGCATTGCCTTGTGAAAGTGTACTAATACTACTAACAATATAATTGATAATAACAATAATATTTTAAGACTGGTGCTATGGAGGAGATTGTTTACACTGATTGTATCATGCTTGGGCTTGGATGTAAATAGCAATTGTTAATGGGAAATGCTCTTTTTTCCTAAGCATGGTTTTATTCTCACAGGTATATTTACTTATAACGACTTATTGTCCTGCTGTTGACAAGTTTGTTTATTATGTTATTATATACTGATTCTATAGAACTGTCAAAAATAGTATATATAGCATATCATATATTAGTAGATAATTACTGCAGCATTACTGAATAAGAATATGTTTTTTTATTAACCCTGCTATTAATTATATGGTATTTTATGCCATTTACACTGATAATGACGGTATCAGCAACAAACATTTAAAGGGTCGCGCTTAGACCTAGACTAAAAGGCTAGTCTGGGCAGTAAGCACACAGAATATTAGATACGGTGGCAAAATTGCAATAAATTCCAGTGTTTTTACAGTAGGTTCTCTCAAAAATAGTATATTATCGTATAATATCGCTCAAATTCAATGTTTTCTGCTGTACATAGCTTGTGTTATACTATTCTATCTTCTCAAATGAAATAAAAGTATAATTATGGCTGTAGTATTCACATGTAAAAGGGAATCTTGCAGTAATTACATGTATTGACTAAATGTTCCCATACAATATATGAAAACATTACCAAATCTATAATATGAGACAATAAAACATTGTTTATTGATTCGAACCACAAAAAAGCCCTCAGGATTGAGAGTTTGTGAGAGGGAACAGGAAAAGACTATGAGAGTAATTGAAAGAAAACAGGCACTTTCTCCCAATTCCACCCTTTGTCTTCCTATTAGAGGCTGCAGATGTTTTGTGCAATCATTTGACATCAAACAGATATAGAAAATCATGTCAGCAAATGTAAAAAAAAAAACATCATGCCAATTACCGGAACAATTTACAACGTTCAACCAGGGTGGCTTGAGGCGGCCTCTGGGCTGACATCAATGTGAAAACCTCAACCATTCAGCACGAAATGTATTTACTCTGCCAGTAGCTTTAGGTGAGTGGCCGCTGTTGGGCCGTGTTATTTTTATAGAGGGGTAGTGGGACTGCTGGGTCACATAAATTGCTGGACCTATAAACTCCTTCTAATTTGACCAGCTGCAGCTGTTACCAGTGAGAATCCTGTGGGTACAATGATTTAGTTTCATAAAGTTACAGTCTAACATAAGAATCGTACTATGGTGGCTTTGGCCAGATGTATCCAGGGGTACACTTTGCGTTTTGCATTCAAAGGTTAATTAAAACTTAAAAATTTTAATTCCTGAGCTTCGGCTTTTTAGTAAAATTTCACAAGGGGACACCACCTTCTAGGAAATACCTAAGGGATATGGAAATCTGAATTGTCTATGCCACTAAATGATCCCATTCTCCATTCCATGATGCCTGTCTCCTCAGGTTGTTTGGGTTATGTAGTTATTTGAAAGTTTGCTCCACAGTTTTATGGCTACCAGTAAGTCAGGCTTCAAAGTTTGTCTTCACACCTCCCCAGCCTCTTCTGCTCTGGCACATGAGGGCACCTATCATCCCTTACTTTGTTAGGAATGATCACAAGTTCCCTGTGGTGGGTTTTGCACCAAAACAGTAATCTCTGGCAATGTCCCACTAACTTTCCCTTGGCAACTTTGTCTTTTTTACTTTGTTGGAGGATAACACTCTTCTCCCTTCTCCATCCTTACTTGTGAAGGTTCAGAAGGCCAACTCAGGAACCCAGTAGAACCATCATAGTCTTGTGGACATGAGTGTACATGCAATGTTCCTATCCTGCACCAGCTTTGCGACCTTTTATGTTTTTTTCATATTATGCTATTTGTAAGTATATTATTTTTAGAGATGAACAGACCTGTGGAAGTTCAGGTTCTGCAGGTTCAGCCGGACTTTAGATAAAGTTTGGTTCTGTACCTGAGATTGATCTGAACCATATTGGAAGTCACTGATTAGTTAGTTTGGCTCTCCACCCACAAACAGCCATCCATAAAGAGAACACTTCCGGGAGAGGGAGAGTGGTATTTTTCTTTTTTTTTTTAGTACCCACTATATCCGATAACACTGATTTTACCCCCAATGCGAAGCATGTAAATGGCTCGCACTGGGCCGAGCATCGAGTGTATCCCAACTCAGCGATGCTCACATGAGTGATCAGCATACGTAAAGCACCCGAATTCTGAACTCGAACACTGATTGTTCAGTATGAACACCGAACTTTAAAGTTCGGATCCGCTCATCTCTATTTTATGTCTTACATTTTATATGCTGTCTTTCTCAAAGACTGAAAGACTTTCAGACTTAAAAGTTTCAGGATTAACAATTTTTGTTAACTCTTTAAAATGGAATCTGTCAGTAGCCTCATCCCTCCTAAGCTATCTATATTGGCATGTATGTTGTAAAAGTTGAATAAATTGATGCCTGATATCTGTGATGCGATGTCTTATTCCACAGAAACCCATACTTTAATTAATATGTAAGTGAGCTGTTAAGATTAATGGGCCGGTGTTACGTCACCACCGGAGTCCGCTCCAGCAACTTCTACTCCGATCGCCAGGTGATGTCGTGTTCCTGCCGTGGATGGTGCTGGTGATGGGAGAGGAGTCGATGCCAGTGGTGACGGTGGGCGCAGGCTCCGCTCATCCAGTGGGCTGAGTTATCTTGGGATCTGCAGTACCACTGGATAAGTATAGGTGGCGTGTGTCTTCCAGTTGAAGCTACCATCATTCAGCTACAGACAATGGGAAGATACCACACCCTTCTTACTTCCTCTCCTGTCTGCTGACCACTGCCAAAGATAGTTCTGATATTCTGGCTCCTGTTCTGCCCTGTTCTGTTTTGTGATTCTGGTGTTCTGACTTTTGCTTATGTTCTGACTACCTCTTCTGCCTACTGTTTATGTACCTCGCTGCCCGATCCAGATTTGACCTCTGCTACATTTTCTGATTACGTCCTTGCCTACCGATTCTGTCCCTGTTCTGCAATTACTGGTTTGACCCTGCCTGACTACTACTCTCTCAGACTGCTGCCTTCCACAGGTAGTGATCTCCAGGGCCCTGTGTAATTCCATATCGCTGTATAGGGGTTAAAGGGTTTCAGGGTTTTGGGGGTCCTCCTTGGTGAGTGGTTTCCCTCTATCCTGTCCATTACAGCCGTCTGAGTCTGCGGATCCAGAAAGGCATTACAGCCAGACTCAAATCTCCATGAGAAACTGCCTCCATAGCTTATTGTCTATCTGTTTTCCTGAGCTACATGTCTCACACTGGTAATCATGTATTTTATTTAAAATAAGCTCTGGAGGCAGATTCTCAGTGAGAACTGTGTCTGGCCTATAGACCTTAACAGCTTATTTACATATAACAAAAATGTAGATTAGTCTACAATAAGATATCAGATCACAGATATTAAACTATTGTTTTATTCAACTTTCTATGACCTACATGCCCATATAGATGGTTTAGGATGGATGATCATACCACCAGATACCCTTTAATGGTCATCATCATTCCACTGGAGACTATCGTAATGAACTCCTTTGTTTTGGACACAGTCTGTTTTTCACTGCTCCTGAACTAACAGAGTGTGGTACACATTTAGGGCTTTACTATACATATTTTGGTCAGAAGGCTGTGATTTATACCATCAGTTAAAATGATTCCTTTATTAGTGTAATTTTGAAAACATACTACAATGGTCCTTATGATCTTATTCTTTCCAAATGGTTATTGCTAATTACAGACCCAGTAACTTGAGTAAAAAAAAAATTATATATCCACCCCATGTGTGGGCGGCAAGATACAAGCACCTGCGGTCTCGCACATCACATATCACCTGTGCCATTAACTCTAAAAATGTCTTTCTATATTCAATATTGCATAACACAAATCAATCTTGTAACATTCTAATATGGCATATCCAGTAAACGTTTTTCTTTAAGTTGTAATTCTTTATGCGAATTATCTCTTCTTTAAGCCTAAAACACACGTCCTTGATAACCACGCACGTGTAATACGGGCCGTTTTTCATGTCCGTAATCCGGTTTTTGGTCCGTAAATAACGCACGTGTGGTGGCTGTGTGTCCGGCGTATGGTAACCACGTGTGCGTGTGGAATGGCCGTGTGTGCGTGTGAAACTTAACTGACGTGTGTGTGTGTTGTCCGTGTAAAATGTCCGTGTGTGATGTTAAATGTCATTGATACATGCCGGCTGACAGCAGACAGAGTCGCGCGCTGAGAATGAACTCGGGTGAACTTCACCCGACTTCATGCTCATACCACGGCTCTGTCTGTGTGCCGTGTACTGATTAGCGGTCACCCGTGAAGGACTCACCGGTGATCGCTAATCACCAGAGTGACTGAATGGAGTACCCCTCTCTCATACTTACCGTTCCCCGATCACCAGCGCGGCGCTGCACGGCTGTTCTCTAAACTCCGGCGGCTTTCCTCTTTTGAAAAAGCCGGCCGCTCATTAATCAATCTCGTATTCCCTGCTTTCCCCGCCCACCGGCAAATATGATTGGTTGCAGTGAGACACGCCCACACGCTGAGTGACAACTGTGTCACTGCACCCAATCACAGCAGCCGGTGGGCGTGTCTATACTGTGCAGTAAAATAAATAAATAAATAATTAAAAAAAAACGCCGTGCGGTCCCCCCCTATTTTAATACCAGCCAGATAAAGCCATAAGGCTGCAGGCTGGTATTCTCAGGATGGGGAGCCCCACGTTATGGGGAGCCCCCCAGCCTAACAATATCAGCCAAATAGGAATAACGTTTGGAACACCATTCTAAGTCCGAACTGGGTGCAAAAACCTAAAAAAACATCACTATGGGGAGATAAGGTATGCACACCAGTGACTATGTAAGGGGAATACATGAAATAGCAGAAACTGCTGTGTGAATACTGATTTGAAAAATCCAATAGCTATATGTAAGAGTGAAAATGTGAAAAATGAAATCTGCATTACTGCCATGAACATATGAATCAAGAGAAATTTAGCTACTGAATTGATCAATGCAATAGAGCCTCAACACTACGCCAAAGTATTTCTCTACGTTGGGGTCCCTAGCTTGTGTGTGTCCTCTCATGCAGTTAAAAAACCTACCGTGTATGGGAAGCTGAGACCCAGGCTATTTATGCGTATGATATGGATTGGCAATAGGTGTGGTTGGGGAGGGTTCACAAACGAAAAAATACTAACAAATAGGAATAACGTTTGGAACACCATTCTAAGTCCGAACTGGGTGCAAAAACCTAAAAAAACATCACTATGGGGAGATAAGGTATGCACACCAGTGACTATGTAAGGGGAATACATGAAATAGCAGAAACTGCTGTGTGAATACTGACTTGAAAAATCCAATAGCTATATGCAAGAGTGAATATGTGAAAAATGGAATCTGCATTACTGCTATGAACATATGAATCAAGAGAAATTTAGCTACTGAATTGATCAATGCAATAGAGCCCCAACACTACACCAAAGTATTTCTCAACGTTGGGGTCCCTAGCTTGTGTGTGTCCTCTCATGCAGTTAAAAAACCTACCGTGTATGGGAAGCTGAGACCCAGGCTATTTATGCGTATGATATGGATTGGCAATAGGTGTGGTTGGGGAGGGTTCACAAACGAAAAAAAACTAACAAATAGGAATAACGTTTGGAACACCATTCTAAGTCCGAACTGGGTGCAAAAACCTAAAAAAAATCACTATGGGGAGATAAGGTATGCACACCAGTGACTATGTAAGGGGAATACATGAAATAGCAGAAACTGCTGTGTGAATACTGACTTGAAAAATCCAATAGCTATATGCAAGAGTGAATATGTGAAAAATGGAATCTGCATTACTGCCATGAACATATGAATCAAGAGAAATTTAGCTACTGAATTGATCAATGCAATAGAGCCCCAACACTACGCCAAAGTATTTCTCTACGTTGGGGTCCCTAGCTTGTGTGTGTGTCCTCTCATGCAGTTAAAAAACCTACCGTGTATGGGAAGCTGAGACCCAGGCTATTTATGCGTATGATATGGATTGGCAATAGGTGTGGTTGGGGAGGGTTCACAAACGAAAAAATACTAACACACATAAGCTAGGGACCCCAACGTAGAGAAATACTTTGGCGTAGTGTTGGGGCTCTATTGCATTGATCAATTCAGTAGCTAAATTTCTCTTGATTCATATGTTCATGGCAGTAATGCAGATTCCATTTTTCACATTTTCACTCTTGCATATAGCTATTGGATTTTTCAAGTCAGTAGTCACACAGCAGTTTCTGCTATTTCATGTATTCCCCTTACATAGTCACTGGTGTGCATACCTTATCTCCCCATAGTGATGTTTTTTTAGGTTTTTGCACCCAGTTCGGACTTAGAATGGTGTTCCAAACGTTATTCCTTATTTGTTAGTAGTTTTTCGTTTGTGAACCCTCCCCAACCACACCTATTGCCAATCCATATCATACGCATAAATAGCCTGGGTCTCAGCTTCCCATACACGGTAAGTTTTTTAACTACATGAGAGGACACACATAAGGTAGGGACCCCAACGTAGAGAAATACTTTGGCATAGTGTTGGGGCTCTATTGCATTGATCAATTCAGTAGCTAAATTTCTCTTGATTCATATGTTCATGGCAGTAATGCAGATTCCATTTTTCACATTTTCACTCTTGCATATAGCTATTGGATTTTTCAAGTCAGTATTCACACAGCAGTTTCTGCTATTTCATGTATTCCCCTTACATAGTCACTGGTGTGCATACCTTATCTCCCCATAACAATATCAGCCAGCAGACGCCCAGAATTGACGCATACATTAGATGCGACAGTTCTGGAACTGTACCCGGCTCTTCCCGATTTGCCCTGGTGCGTTGGCAAATCGGGGTAATAAGGAGCTAATGGCAGCCCATAGCTGCCACTAAATCTTAGATTAATCATGTCAGGCGTCACTGATTAGCGGTCACCGGTGAATCCTTCACAGGTGACCGCTAATCAGTACACGGCACACAGACAGAGCCGCGGCATGACAATGAAGTCGGGTGAAGTTCACCCGAGTTCATTCTCATCCCGCTACTCTGTCTTCCGACATGTAGTAGCGACATTTTGCATCACACACGGACATTTCTCACGGACAACATAACCACACATCCGTGCAAGGAACGTTTTATTTGGACTCCCATAGGCTAACATTATGTCCGTGTGTGCGTGCTCCGTCCCAAAAACGAACATGCTTCCGTGCCAAACGGAGCAAAAAACATGGGACGCACACAAACACACGGAAGATCAAATAACACGCACGTGTGTCTTTTAACATAGAACAACATATGTGCACGTTTGGTCGTATCTCCGGTATGTACGGAAACGGACCAAACACGCATGTTTTCAACGGATGTGTGTTGCGGGCCTCAAGGTTTATCTATATGTTCAATTCTGTAAAAAAGAGAAACCATCAGGATTTCTACTAAGCATATCTATAAAATGTCTAGCTGTTTCTGGTACTCTTGTTTTTTATTATATATATAGAAACATGCTCTGCAATGCTTATTTCATTTAGTTTTCTCTTCGTGCATCGGACATATTTAAAGTGAACCTGTCAGGTGCAATATGCACCCAGAATCGCGAGCAGTGCTGTGTGGATATTTCTAATCCCTGCCTAACCGTCCGTATATACACTAGCATATACAGTCATATGAAAAAGTTTGGGCACCCCTATTAATGTTAGCCTTTTTTCTTTATAACAATTTGGGTTTTTGCAACAGCTATTTCAGTTTCATATATCTAATAACTGATGGACTGAGTAATATTTCTGGATTGAATTGAGGTTTATTGTACTAACAGAAAACCGCTGTTTTTTGAATCAGACATCCGGTCATGCGCACTACACCAGTTTGAAGCCAGGACGCATACACTCGCGTCTGGTGCAGTGGCAGCAAAGAGTGGTGAGATTGACCATGCCACTGACACTGCACATTCATTAGCATGTCAGTACGCCCACAGGGGCGTGCTTATATGCTAAGGGGGTTGACTAACCAAGGGAACTAATACCCTTGCAACTAGTGACTTGCTTCATTAACATATGATAAAAGATCTTCAGAAATACTTTTTCTAAAGATCGCTTTATCTATACTAGTGTATACAGGGACAATTAGGCAGGGATTAGCAATATGCACCCAGAACTGCTCATGGTTCTGGGTGCATATTGCATCGGACAGGTTCCCTTTAAATTACAAAGAGAGCTGAACTCATAGTTGTTGCCCCTAATAACATCTGTAATGCAATTAGTTGTTTAGGTATATGTACACACATTCTAACGCCCCTCCCTTCCCAAAGTCAAAAGAGCCTTTCTGGGAAAGCCATGTTTTGGGGCTTTATATTCTTTATATACAATGGGTGATAGAGTACTGCTAATTGTTTTGCTCTTTTTGGTTACACAGTGTATGCCATCTTTTGCCTTCCAATACTGTATCCTGATTTGAAAATGTGTTTACTGTTAGTGATTTGATTCAAGTGTTTTATCCTTCATATGTAATTGTGCTCTTTAGAGCACCCAATCCCTATAACCTCATTTCCACAGTCTAATGTTATTTTCCCGGTGTGTGCTGTATGTCTTATCCTCTGAATAGGCTTTTCTAATGTGAGTATATTCATCCATTGGTATTATTTACTTCATAATATGTTTAGGGTGTCAACTATTTGCTCTCAAGATGGTGTTTCCTACATGGGTCTTGCGATAAATGACAGTTTTAACTACACCTACTTGTATGTCCCCATTAACTGTATGTCCAAAAAGTTAGTTGTATCTTGATGAAGTGCAATAGTAAATTTCAGTTTCATCTATTGAGATATTCTAAATTCTTATTGTCCCCAAATTATATCAATATGTCGTCTATAAAACGACCATACCATATGGCACACATGAGTTATACCAGTGTAATACAACATAAACTTTTTGAAAGAAAAATAATTTTGTTGCAATTGATCTTATATAGCTATGAATATAAACGGTTTGATATAATCTGAATTTTCACTGAATTTGTTAAGATAGTAAAAATAATTTGGACATCAATGGAATAATAAAAAAAATCTTAATATTTCACTATTATCCTTAAGGTATTCTGGACACTGGACCCTACATGAAAAATAGGAACAATAAATGATGTGTTATAAAAATATTCAATTTACCTATATTGGGAATTCGGGAATATAGTCATGGAGTATAAGGGCAGTGTTCAGTATGTGCAGTTATTAAGAATGTCATATACCTCATTTGAATATAGGAAACTGTCTGGGACCACACAGTTATTGTGAATTTCACCACTGCACAACTGCCCAAAATATTCCACAATCTGTATTGTCCTCAATACCTGAAATACACAAATATACAACACATAATCTTCATAATACCACACTTTTAAAGCACCACAAAGCACCACACCAGTGTTTTGTTTATTGCTCTGCTGGAGTGGTGCTTCTAATCTAAGGTCCTTGATGATCAGGGCCGGCTCCAGGTTTTTGTGGGCCCCGGGCGGAAGAGTCCCAGTGGGCCCCATCCACACACAGACACCGATACGAACACGTACATATACATATTTAAAGACAAACTCACAAAAATACATATAAACAGACAAATCTATACAGTCATATACACTTACAGACACACACACACACACACACACACACACACACACACACAACCTTGCTACATACAGACAGTCAAACACACACAACTCTGCTACATACAGACAGACAAACACACACAACTCTGCTACATACAGGCAGTCAAACACACACAACTCTGCTACATACAGGCAGACAAACACACACAACTCTGCTACATACAGACAAACACACACAACTCTGCTACAGGCAGACAAACACACACAACTCTGCTGCATACAGGCAGACAAACACACACAACTCTGCTACATACAGGCAGACAAACACACACAACTCTGCTACATACAGACAGACAAACACACACAACTCTGCTACATACAGACAGACAACCACACACACACACAAGTCTGCTGCATACAGACAGACACACACACACACCTCTGCTACATACAGACAAACACACACACACACAACTCTGCTACATACAGACAAACACACAACTCTGCTACATACAGACAAACACACACAACTGTGCTGCTCTGTGGGGCCCGCACCCGTGGCTCTGCGGGGACAGCACCCGCGGCATCGGCGGGGACAGCACCCGCGGCATCGGCGGGGACAGCACCCGCGGCATCGGCTGGGGGGGATTGGCAGGGCATACATCTGGGGGGCTAGAAGCAGCTCACGGGGGCCCATAATGGGGAGGTGGGGAGGGCACTTACCCGATTAGGTCACGGTGGACAGGAGGTCCAAACAGCGCCGGACAGAAGCTCACCTCCTTCATCTGTGGGACTGAGAAGGCGGTAGCTCCACCCACAGATGAAGTTCAAACCAGGATGTCTGCGCGCCTTAAAGTCACGGCGCCGCAGATTGCTGCCGAGGACTGCGGTCCCCGGAACTCGGCCGGGGGCAGCAGAACTGTAAAGGCGAGTGGGCCCCGGCCAAGGGACAGGAGAACTGACGAGGCCGAGTGGGCCCCCCCGGCTCTCCAGGGCCCCGGCATTTGCCCGGGTTTGCCGGGTGCTGACGCCGGCCCTGTTGATGATAGTCTCATATTTAGCCGCCATCGTCTTTACCTTCTATCACCGAAGTTCCGGTTGTCCTTTGGCAGGTTCTGACCTGCCGGCTGCTCTAGTGTTTGCTGGAGCAATTAGAAAATCACAACTCAATGTAATTTTCTGATAACCGTGTTCTGGTTCTCATACCCTTACATTGAGCACTTGTAAAATCACTAATGAAACACTGATGGTAAAAATCTGACACTGATCAAATACTGATGAAGCGCAGATTCACACTGCTGATGACACTTGTATAATTTTTCTGCGTAGGTGAAAAATCGCAGGTTTCTGAATGAGGCCTTAAGTTCACTTTGCAGTTTTTCTATGCATACAAATGACAGAAATTTACTAAGGGCTCATTCACATGTTGAGTATTTGGTGAGTTTTTTACCTCAGTATTTGTAGCCAAAACCAGGGGTAGAACAATCAGAGGAAAAGTATAATAGAAACACGGGCACCACTCCTGTATTTATCACCCACTCCTGGTTTTGGCTACAAATACTGAGGTAAAAAACTCAAATACTCACTGTGTGAACGTGGTCTTAGTTTCTCATGCTGTTTTTGGAAAGTCGCCAGTAGTATTTGGACCTTTCCTTTCTGTCCATGTGACTTGGCCCTGAACTGTAAATTACATTACTATATTACTATAGCAGCTCTGTATTTATCGGATTAATTATTGTCTTATTTCTTTTTAATCAAATTTCTTTTTCTGCTTTGAAGTTATGCAAATGAAAGTGTTTAGGGAATAAATTACATAAATTATCATGCGGTGGAAAATAAAAGCAGAATATTTGCAAAATAATTAACTTTGCTGTACTTTTATTTCTCATACTTCCTTGGGAGTGTAATTACATGAAATGTGAAGCAGGGCCAGAAGCCCGACTGTGTCTTTGGTCAATTCACATCATTGTGGGGAAAAGCCACTTGTACCATGTAATGTTTGTGTAGCCGACATTGTGCACATTTCGTTTTTCCTCCAATCTGTTATTTGGGCCTCATTTTTAAATTCTAACTGAATATCTGTCCTTTTTGCCCATAGCAACCAATCAGCGTTCGGCTCTCACGTCTTAGACTGCTCTGTTAAAATGAAAGCTATGCTGTGATTGGTTCCTACGGACAGCACAGAAAGCTTTTCTTTTTGCCAGTTTTAATAAATCTGCCTGTTATGTTTGTGGATACTGTTGTTTGATTACTGCCATTGATTTTATGGGATTTGAATGATGCCTGACAGTGACCGTGATTCTGCTCAAGTTCAGTGAAATGATACGTTGCGTAAAGCTCTATTCACATGAAATGTTTGGTCTTTTTCTGAAAGATATACGTTTCTTATCAAAGAATCCAATTGTATTCTGTGACATACAATGTATGGACAAAAGTAATTGTACACCTACACATTACACCTACAGAAGCTTTTATCACCTCCCATTTTACATCCATTGACATTAATATGGAGTTGGTCCCCCCTTTGGAGCCTTAACAGCTTCTGGGAAGACCTTCACCATGATTTTGACTTGTCTGTGGAATTAGTTGGCCATTCATTCAGAAGTGCTTTTGTGAGGTCGGACACTGACGTGGGACTGTTTTGCAATTCATTCAGGTTCATTACAAAATTTTACAGTCTTGTCACGTTCTGTCAAACTCATCAAATTATGCCTTTTTTGGTCCTTGCTTTGTGCACTGGGGCACAGCCATGGTAGAAGAGAAAAAGTCCTTCAGCAAACTGCTCCCAAAAAGTTAAAGGAATACAATTGTCCAAAATGTCTTGTTAAACTGAAGAATTGACAGTTCTCTTCACTGGAATTACAGAGGTTGTCCACTACTGTAACATTGATGGCCTATCCTTGGAACAGGTCATCAATGTCTCAGTGGTTGAGGCACCACAATGATCAGCTGTTTTCTGTGCTTGCTGCGACAGCAGGCAGCCGGGAATGCCCAGCAGGAGGTGGATGAGCGGTACCAGGTTGCGGCAGCTATCAGAAGATGGGGTAGCTCTGGATCTGAGTATTTCTGACTGCCACCAGAACATCTGATCGGCCGGGGTGCTCAGACATTGATGACCTATACTAAGGATAGATCATCAGTGTTAAAGTAGTGGGCACCCTCGTTAAGGCACCTAGGCCAGCCCTTAAAAATAACCCCATAAAATCCCTCCTCCACCAAACTTTATATTTGACACAATACAGACAGGCAGGTAATGTTCTACTGGTAAAATGCCAAACCCAGACTCGTTCATCAGATTACTACAAAAAGAAGCGTGACTTCTCACTTCACAAAACATGTTTCCACTACTCCAGAGTCCAGTGTGCTTTACACCACTCCATCTGACGCTTGGCATTGTGCTTGACAATGTAAGACTGGCATGCAGCTGCTCAGTCAAAAAAACCCAAGCCATTAAGCACCTGGTTCATAGTTTACGTAGGGATGTTAAGGCTACTGGAGGTTTGGTGCTCTGCAGTGTTAGCGACTTTATTAAATATGCAATTTAGCACTTAGACCCTAATTTGTAACTTTTCCTGGTCTTCGTGGCTGCTTTGCTGTGGGTGCTAAACACTTCCACTTTTCAATAATACCACTCATAGTTAAATTGAGATTAAGGAGGAACAAAACTTAACGAAGGTGACGTGTTAACAATGCCGCCTGTCCTACCATATTACAGGACCACACTGATATCAGTGAGCTCTTTAGAAGGAGACATTGTTTCACAAATGATCGTAAAGGCAGACGGCATGACGAGTGGCTGGATTGTGTACACCTGAATTTAACTATTAAGACTTGTGTCCAATACTGTTGTTCATATAATATTTAAAAAACAAATCAATGTTAAGGAATGTGTTTATAATGAAAGTCAATGGCAGGTATCTGCAACCTGATTGTCATGAAGTCCAATGTTTGATGTAAATAGACCCTCACAAAAACCTTACAGTCTCGTGACAGCTTTTGCACCACAGCAAGCTCCTGAAAATCTTCCAGAAAGTGATAAGTCTTAGTTTAATAGAATTAAGACTATCACTGAATTGCTCAGGTTATTTTTAGGCAAATGGTTGCTACAAACATAATGTACAAAAACAAATCTTTCCAGTGCCCTGTAAGTAGTTATTGCACTATGCTTGAATATATGACATGAAGACATAATTTACAACTAAACGTGTTTCCATTGATCTGACAGTGACTGAGGAAAATATAACCAGTTGTAAAAGAAGAATGCGGTAAAGGTCACTTTAGATGAATGACGGTGTCAGCAAACAGAGTGAAAGAGTGTGTAAATACCTTGGACTAATAGTAACCACACACAGATTATATCTGCATTCATCATAAGTGCATTAACATAAATTTCTATTATTGCTTATTGTCTGAGCAAGCGACATGACTCGGTCATTACAATGTTGTGGATACGCTATTTGAGCATGTTGTGTAATCTTGTGTATATTGGAGGATTATTTGGGCAGGACTTGTTTCTGTTTGATTTCAGTTATTGATAAATGACACCTTTAATAAGAAGATCTGAAGACAATATTTACCAGTAACTGTGTCACCAGATTTTCATACAATGATTTAGAAAAGATCTGCTTACAATCTTAAACAGGTTCTCCAGGACTATTTTATTTTTAAGCTATTGGACTAAGAACTAATAGGCAGGTTGTTGCTAACTACCTGCATGTAGTGTCTGGTGCAGATCTCTGCTGGCACAGAGTGGCCACAGACTGCTCCTGCAGGCGATTCTGAGGCATCTGATAACTTCACCTATACAGATAAGAAGCTTCTCTTCCACTCTGCTGTGTTGATGAGGTGTCACTGCTGATGTCATGATGATTGACAGCTACCTTCCTGCTGCCTAACTGCTGGGAACCAGTTGTCACACCCTGTTGACAAAACCCGGAAGAGGAAGAGCTGCTCCAGCCACGTGAAGCAGCAGAATCGTCACCAGGAAAGGCCCGCAACTGCTTTGCGCTTGCACTGTGTAGAACAGGCATGTAGGCAGCAACTACCTGCTCCATAATTCTTAAGCGCATAGTTAAAAAATAAAAGTGTCCCGTTCAGCCCCTTTAACTCTGAGAGGATTGCCACACAGTCTCTTGGTGTTTGATGCTGGGGTTCACAATAGCTGAAAAAGATAAACTTTGCCTGTCTGATATTTTTGCTTTCCCAAGAATTAAATCATGTACAAATGTGTTCAGAAACAATAATAAACTGATCCATATTGAAGGGATTGTCCATTACAGTGATATATAGTGACTGAAGACAAATCCTAAAGGTAGGTTGTCAATATCAGATCAATGAGGGGCCAACTCAGAAAAATCTGTACCATATATTGAGTGAAACACAACCACTTCATACACTTTAGTAGCCACTTCTGAGTATTGCAAATCAGTTCCTATCATAGTCACATTGCAAGGACTAGGGCACTACACCCCATTTCAATAGAATGTGTTCTCGTTCTGGGACCCAAAAGAACAGATACGTCTCTCTTCTCTTTCGCCATCTAGAAAGCACTCAGTAAGCATAATGTTGTGAACAGAAGCATTGCCAGTGCTGATTCATCTATTGGTTCTGGTGATTACATTGCTTGGTGTCTGTCCAAAATAGAAGAGATGCTGGGTCTTAACAGAACCAGATCACCTCTGCCAATAAATTATGCCACAGCAAAGTTTTTTTTTACCTATGCATGCACCAGTGACAGTGAAAAGCTGCATAGTTTATGAAAAAATAAGACAGTATGCCACAATTACGGTATATATTGTCACTTCTTGGGGCATAATATGTAAAAAATCTTAATGAATATACAATATGAGGGAAAAATTGAATGACGAAATTAAATTAAAAAGTGAAATAAAAATGTCCCCCCCAAAACAGATTATTTAGTAAAAATGCATTTTATTCCGTATACATTGCCTAAACACAATAAACTCACATATGTTAGGTTTAAACACATGAAGAATTAGTTCAATGAGTTATTTAATGTGAAACCTAAACAGCATAAAAATAATCAGATTAAAGAGAATACAGAGATTTCCTTTAAAATAATATGTACTTAAATTACACAGTACTTTTAATGCATTCCTAAAAAGCTCTAAAAATAATACAAATTCTGTCGTTGCAAGCAAGACGTCATCTAGCCAAATTATATTAAAAAAAAAAGAATATAAGCTATGGCTACTGAAATGTATATTCGGTGTGGATTTTTCTTTTGTGTAGGAAATCCCCACATAATTTAGTACAAGCTCAGTAAATCAGATTTCAACAAATCTCATTTGCGCGTTGCTAAAAATTCGGGCACAGAAATCAATGTTATATTTTAGACAAGTCATAACACTTTTTGGGTTGCACGCTACATGTAATCGTGCTGATGTTCAAACACTGCAAGTGGCTCGCACAGAGCTGCGCACCAAGTGGACCTGAGCATGACGTTGCTCGCACGAGTGAAGTTTGAATGTACAGCATCCGAACCCCGAACCTTGATTTTTAAATTTGGTGTTCGGTTCGAAAACTGAACCTCAGGTTCACTCATCTCTACTCCTAACCAATGTTTGCATGAAGCACAGCTTCTTGGGAACATGCACAAAGCAGGGAACAAAAGGACTCCAGGAGAAAGGCTGATCTACACCTTCATTAGAGCTCTGGAGCAATGAAAGATTTCAGTGGAGATAGCTGAGTCCACTGATTACTGCACTATCAACGTGACTTCAGTACCACAGCCAATGCGAGACAGCGGAGCATCATCAGAGACTCGCCGATGGACCCGGGAAGGTCAGTTCAGCGTGGATTGTGTTTACTAAAACAAAATGCTGGGAGGTACAAATTATATGTAATAGGGAAGAACCAGTCAATCCAGTAAAACAGGGATGTAAGTAGCCTGCAGAAATGTACATTAGAAGGTGTATCTAACCGCTCAGTCATGCTTAAAGGGAATCTGTCAGCAGGTTTTTGCTGCCTCATCTGAAAGCAATATAATGTAGGTAAAGAGATTCTAAATCTAACTGTGTATTACTTAAATTACTGGGTGCAGCCGTTCTCACGTAATCAAGTAATTGACTTAAGCATGAAACTGAGCTGGGCAAACTGACCTGCCCACACTAGGCTCTCTATAGTGATTGTGCATTGACAGGGAGGCGCCAATCACAGCAGGGTTGTGTTGGACATCCCTGCACTGTGGGTTTCTAGTCCTGCAATGTTAATCACAGGGTAATAAAGCCAATAGTTTAAGTAAACAATAGCACAGACACAGATAAAAAGATACATCCTTGTTTTTTTATTTTAATCCCTGCATCATGCTGTCCTCAGCTTACATAGCAACAACGTGCTGACAGATTCCCTTTAAGGTGCACCTAATTAGCATATTAGATTAATGCATAATTTGTTGAAAGTCACCTTTTGGATTTTAAGAGAAAATATGTTGTTCTTGGTTTAAACACTGACAGACTCATTTTAATTGATTAATTAAACACCAATGTTTTCATCATTGCAAAATTTCATATGGCGTATCATAAATCATTTGCTTCAACAAATGATTTGCGGTAAAATATGAAGGCTTTATTTAAATTATTCAAAAGAGTCCCTGCTGCTACATGTGGCCCATGGGTATTTTGATGTTTTTGTGAATGTAGTGTAAGTAGAATGAATTTGATGTGTAGTTTATACTGACCAGTTGTGGTCATCATTTCTTCTGTTGAACTTCTTACATGACCCATTCTTACTGTGCTGGGGACAGAGGAGATGTGGCAGAGGAAACTTCTTGTATTATGCTTTGTATTATACTAGCATTAATCTATGCAGTGACGTATCTAGAGTGGGCAGGCAGGATATTTGCCCTGGGCGTAGTCAGCAGAGGTCCGCCGTCAGGCCACCTGATGCACTCGAGGTGTCTCCCTGGCGGCTGCATTTTGCTCTCTCCTTCTTGTAGTGGGAGTCGGCCATTCTCTGAGCTGGCGGTGAGGCTGACAGCCAGCTCCAAAAGGATGGCTCCCAAATGACTTCTCATGGCATGGAATATAATATATAACACAGTGAGTGGAATTACTGCTGAGTAATACAAGAAAAATTGTTTTTGAAGGGACTTTGGTGGCCAAGACACCCTCAATTTCTATCCTCTGACCCTTTCCTTGTAATGATGACTGCGCTTCAAGAGGCACTGCCTGTATTGAGTCCCCAGCCTTTCAGACACTGAATTGCAAAGCATCGGGTGGCCGATGCTGATAGGAGTCGGTGAAGTGTACACACACTGGAAAACTGCACTCTCTTCTCTCTCCTGTCAGCATCGGTCGCCCTCTGTCGTGCGATCCTGTGTTTAGCAAACATCTGCTGCAGACAATATAAGGGAGAGTCAGAGGGTGTCCCCACACTAACATTGTGTGAGCTCTCTACTCCTGTGATATTAGTGTGTTCAGGGCTGAAGATTCAATACCCCCAACGCTCCATGGAATCTTGTCAATCTTCACAGAAGGATGTGAAGAGGATGGAAATTAAAGGGGCTGCATGATGCACGGAGCACATTTCCAAACCAAGGATGCACCAATACCCCTCATTTAAATATGTAATACAAGAATCTTCACATAAAATAAAATAATTATAATCTGAACCAATAGTAATTCTTTGTATAGGGGCTGAGTCCCGTATTAGAATGAATAAATGATTTAAAGGGAACCTGTCAGCAGAAATTTCGCAATAAACCTAAAAGATTCCCCCTCTGCAGCTCCTGGGCTGCATTCTAGAAAGGTTCCTGTTGCTATTGTGCCCCCTTTGAGACCTAAATAAATACTTTATAAAGTCTTACCTTTTTGCATGCAAATCTTTTTTTTATGGTCACAGGGGCGGGCTGTCTTGTGTCCGTTATTCTCCCTCCTGCCGCTTTACGCCGTCCCTCATTGCTCATTTCCATACCTGAGGACGCCGCCCAGTGCTCCTGAGGTCTCGCGCATGCCCAGTGCCACTCTCGCGGGACTGAGCACTGTGCACAGTGTGACCGCTGGTGACGTGTTGCGCAGGCGTGAGATTATGGGCGGTGCTGTGATTTTCATCAGCAGCGTCATCCAAGTACCCGCCCATAATCTTGTGCCCGCACTTTTCACTCTGCCTCCACCGTTATGCGCAAGCGCTGGCCATATGAACCCACGTCACCTATTACCCATCTTTCCTTGGAGCAGGAAATAGATGGGAGGAGCAGCACACCACCGATCATAACCGCACAACGGTGTAGGCAGAGTGAAAAGCACGGGCACGAAATTATGGGCGGGTACTTGGATGACGCTGCTGCTGACATTCACAGCGCCGCCCATAATCTCGCGCCTGCGCAATCATGTCACCAGCGGTCACACTGTGCACAGTACTCAGTCCCGCGAGAGTGGCACTGGGCATGTGCGAGACCTCGGGAGCACTGGGCGGCATCCTCAGGTATGGAAATCAGCAATGGGGGATGGCGTAAAGCGGCAGGAGGGAGAATAACGGATGCAAGACTGCCCGCCCCGGTGACCATAAAAAAAGATTTTCATACAAAAAGGTAAGACTTTATAAAGAATTTATTTAGGTCTCAAAGGGGGCACAGTAGCAAGAGGAACCTTTCTAGAATGCAGCCCAGGAGCTGCAGAAGGGGATTGTTTTAGGTTTATTGCGAAATTTCTGCTGACAGGTTCCCTTTAATTTGACTTTTACAGACTTCCTTTAACTCTCTTGTTTCTCAGCTTAGTGGTGTAAAGGAAGCAGTGACCAATGATTCATAGCGGTCAGTAGTGATTTTTTTTTCTCACAGAAACGATCAATTGGATCAGCTTCTCCTGCTCTTTTACATCACTGGCAGATTAGACAACTTATTCCCCCAGATGTGTAACCTGATATGAAATAGTTCTTCTCTAGTATATTAGAAACAGTGGATCACTTGTCAGAGGACATACTTTGAATCTTTATTTAATGACATGCATATTCTCAGGGTAAGGCTACATTCTGTATTTGCAGACAGAAAATTTGCAATGTATTAAAATAACAGCAACATGTGTGAGTTTTTAATAAATCTCATTCATTTGCTGCAGGAAAATATTTCCATGTAATTTGATATATGGATTTCAAACTCACATCAAGTAATGCATGTGCACTTTGATCTGCCCTGCCGAGGGCAGAGCAAAGAACTTTAATGCGCAGGCGTAAGAAAAAGGCAGAGACCGCCTGCACACGCGCACTACAGTACTTTGATCTACACTCGGGACAGATGAAAGTGCGCAGCAGCACAATGGATGCCTCTATGTGAATGACACAGGACACGCCATGTACATGGGGCTGGGCAGGAGGACGGCGATCCCACAAGATGGAGGAAGCGCCGGACCGAGAGCAGCAACGCCCATTGGACTGGACCACCCCCCCATGTGAGTTTTATAAAGATGTTGTTTTACAGAGCGGCCTGGGCTCTTATATACAGAATTCTGGAATGCCATATTTAAGAGCTCATTGGTGGTGGCCACAGCTCATAAGTGAAAAACCTGATGACCGGTTCCCTTTAAAGTGGTTTTCCAGGACATGTATAACATTTGCATTGAACTGTAACTTGCTGAATCCTAAAAGTTTGTAATGTACTAACTGTTAAGATTAAGTTGTGCTACACTCTGCTAATGTGCGATTTGCATAATTATGATCATGTGCCGACCGGTGTCTCTTCCAGTTCTCTTAATGGTCTAAAATAAGAGTGGTGGGAGTGTAAAACTGACTGTGAGTAGCGCACATTACATACTGTTAGGATTCAGGATGTTAGAATTGCTGACAAGTTTTATATGTTCTGGAGAACCTTTTTAAAAGAAACTTGCCAGATCCCCCAAGCCTTTAAAATCATCATCCTAAGGACATTGCCCTATTATTGTATTGGAACAAAGTCCTTGATGTAGTATACAAATATTTCTTTATTATAAGACAGAAAAGTAGATTTTGTCCTATGCCCATTAACCAGATCTAATCCGGTGTCACTTTACCCAGCCATCCTTACAAGGCGCATCCTTCCAGCACCATGCAAATGCACAACAGCCGCCCAATCATCTCTTTGTGAGCATATGCAGTGAAGCCATTCGCACCCTCCACAGCTTCATGTGTGTTCTGCGCATGCCCAGGTAGCCGCGGTGGCGCAGTACTAACATACCATGTGCAGCAGGAAAGGATGTCAATCACTCGTAGGAGGGTGTGATTACAGGAACTCAAGTGGAACTAATCTTGGCTTATCAGCATACCCTTAACTGCACTTTTCATTTTTATTTTCATTAAAGAAACATTTGTGTCGTACATCAGGGACTATGCAGTAATGGGCCAATTTAATCCTATAAAGGCAACTGGAGAGGCTTGGGGGACCTGACAATACCGAAAAAAAAGAAGCAATGCAGAATATCCAATAAACTCGGTAGGTTGTTGCCTAATGTCAATGGCTGCAGACCGACCTCCAGTACAGATAGTAGTAGCTGTCACTTTGAGTTCTGCATTACTTTAGGTTGTCCAAATTATGGAGGCATCCTAACTATATAGTGAAATAAGGAATCTAGGGACACAATAACCAATTTACCATATTTTATGGCAAAGAGAATATGATCCTCGAAGTTGCTTAAAGATTATACTGAGCTCACTGTGGTGATATCACTTAATCATCAATTTCCTTATTAAATTGTCTTATTAATGTTATTATTAAAACAGACATTATTGATTTGTCTCTATGGCAGATAAATGAACTAAAGTTACTTGGCACTTAATAACCTATGAAAAGACTAAAGGAGGTCACATTTCCCGCACAGTGATGATATTGAAGCTATTCATAGCTCCCAGGACATCAGTCATTTTCTTTCCTAATGTCTTAAACTCATTTCTGGGGACCTTAAAAACGATTTATCACAAAGAGAATATGGATGATGTTTCATTAAAAAGAGAATATATTACATTAAAAGAATACACAGCAAAAACTCATAATGTGCATATCAAATCACAGGAGATATGTGAGAATGCTCGCAGCAAAAAATACAAGGGAATAGGTAAACTATGTGCCGTGTATTCCAGGTTGAGAAGCTTAACTGGTATGGAAAAATCCTAACTCTGTAAGTCTCTGTCATGGCTCGGTTTTGGGACTCGATCCGGTGACCTCTTCCTGTGTGGTTGGTTTCCTTCTCCACTGAGCCACAGCCTGGTCGGTCTCTCTCCAACTGCTGATGGTTCTCTTGTCTTTACTTTTCTTTTCTTGGTTTCCTGTTAGAGACTAAATAAGAAAGTGAGAAAGACCTGTCATATCATCTCTTAGGAGGGGCTATTTATACTCACCTTGCACCTGCCTTCTTTGCTGGCTCTATTTCAAGATAGATGGGTGTTTGGAGATCCAGCTCCTCAGATAGGGATTATCTTACTTTGTTAACCTCTGATGCTTTTCCTACGGTTTGCTTGTAATTCTTCATCCCGAGTACCCTTTCCCTTCTTTTACATGTTGGGGTCTAGGAGGTTCTCCCACATATTCCGTAGGTTGTTCTTATTTTCTTCCACCTTTCCTGTTTGTGTGTGAGTAACCGTTCATAGACCCATACACATCAGATGTATATATTTCATTTTATAATTATTATTTGTTCTGGTGCTGCACATTGTTTATAGAGTGCAGCTAACCGCTTCTACACCCGGTGATTTTCCTTTTTCATTTTTTCCTCCCCTTCTTCCATAACGTTTTTATTTTTTCCTCAGTATAGCCATATGAGAGCTTGTTTTATGTGTGACGACTTGTACTTTTGAATGACACCATTCATTCTGCCACATACTGTACTGGAAAATGTGAACAAAAAAAATCAAGTGCGCTGAAATTGCAAAACAAGTACAATTCCATAATTGTTTTTTTTGTTTATTTACCATGTTCACATATGGTAAAACTGACAAGACGGTATGATTTCCCAGATCATTATGAGTTCATAGATACCAAACTTGTAGTTTTATTTCTACATACAGTATAACCTTGGATTACGAGCATAATTTGTTCCGGGAGTGTGCTCTTAAACCAAGTTACTCTTATATCAAAGTGAATTTTCTCATAGGAAATAATTGAAACACAGACAATTCGTTCCACAACCCAAAAATATTTGCTGTAGTTATACAAAGTTATGACAGTAATACAGAATGTACTGTATTCATATAAAATTATTACAGTACACTGATACAAAATACTGTACTGTACAGTAAAAACATATAAGCAAATTAAACTGCACTTTAGCTTACAATAAAATTGTTAGTGTGCGAGAGCTACAGTGTAAGCAATGTATTCTACTGTTTATCAATAAGAAAGTGCAGTACTGTATCCACAAATGCAAATTGATAGACTTGCTATGTAGTATATACTGTACAATGGTATACTGTATACAGTACATATGTACAGAAAGTTACCTCCAGAGCAGTTCAGAGCGCGATGAAAGGACAGAACCGGAAGTGTGTATGGTGAGTATTTTCTCTTATTGCAAAGCATTGCTCTTAAACCAAGTTACAAATTTGTAAGAAGCTTTGCTTGTCTTGCAAAACGCTCTCAAACCAAGTTACTCTTAAACCAAGGTTCCACTGTAAGTGGTGAGGGCTGTGTGAGGGCTTATTTTTTGTGCATTGAGCTGACGTTTTTAATTATACCAATTTTGCGATGGTAGATATGAATGTTTTGATTGCTTGTTATTGCATTTTATTGCAATGTTGCAGTAACCAAAAAAACTTAATTTTTGTATTTTGATTTTTTTTTTTCTCGTTACACCCTTTACCAATCAGATTCATTTATTTAATATTTTGATAGATTGGGCATTTCTGAATATGGTGATACCAAATATGTGTAGTTTTTATTGTTTTATTTTTAATGGAGTAAAAAGGGGTGATTTGAATTTTTGTATTTTTACAACTTTTTTTAACATTTTTATTGATTTTACTAGTCCCCTTAGGGAACTTGAAGCTGACACAGATCAATTGCTTCTGTTGTTGTTTCTTGTTGATCCTTCAGCACTGCTTTGAACAGCAGACATGCTTATCTCTTGTGAATGTCGGCACTCAGCTGGCGTTCACAATAATTACTCATGGCAGTGACAGGGGTCATGACAATCCAGCACCCAGTAATCCTGTAATGGGGTCACCGATGGCGGCGGGAAATGACGTGCTCCCTTCTGGCATATGTTAAATTCCGCTGTTTGACATTAATAGAAATATTTAACTAGTTAACAGGCACGGGTGGATCTCCAATCCACCAGAGCCTGTTATCTGTACATGTTCGCTGATCAGATCAGCTGATATGTGCATGAAAATAAAGTGACACATGCAAATTATGATGTACCGGTACGTCATAGGTTGTGAAGGAGTTAAGGACTTTCAGGGTAAGTCAACGAGGTGTGGGGGCTCCGTTGTGAATACTTAGGGTGCCCTACCTCCACTGTCAGGCAGGGACAAATCATGGTCAGATTAGGGACTTTCGTAGACTGATCTGGGACCTGTTGGTTTCAGGTGCTTGTCTCCCCTGATTTGCCTGTGTAAGTGTGCTTATACAGTCATAACAGTATCCAAATATCCCAATCTTATTAGTTGACTGTCATGAATCAATTTGTATCAGAATCAAGGCAGCAAATCTAGCCCTATGTGTCCAAGGAAGGTGTTGCAGAATGCCCCCTCCATCCTAGGTCCCTGACGTTTAGCATGAAAACTGCCAAATGGAAAATTATTTTATCCAATTTCCTCACTAATTTTTTACTATAATATATATGCCCTATTTGCCGCATCTTCTAATACTCTCCACAGGTGCAGTCCAATACAAAGCTATGAGCTAGAAGCTGCAAGTCCTTTGTTGCTTCACTTTTTCTCACCATTGAAATGAATGTGCATCACACTATTGTTACCCCAGCTTAGAAACATAATTCAGTTGATTCCCTATGGAGGAGGAGGGACTGATAGTTTTATAAGGATTAAAAAATAATTATTTTGCTGTTAACACTTATTTCACGTGAAGAAAGTATTTGCAGGACACGTTTAATGCTTTCTTGTGTGTTGCCTTTTGAATTAAAACCTTTGAAGCAATTGATGGTTTTATATGGATTTTCTTATGCAACATTTTTAACTCATTACTGATATTTTAATGTGAATTTTGGTAGAAGCAGAGAGCAGAATAAGAAAGGTTAACAAGAGGAATGCTCCATTAATATAGCACAGAATGTCTGCCTGTACTGCAATGATTAAATAATGGATATCTCAATTTATCTAACCTGCATGATCATACAGCTACAGTAATGATTTAGCTATTCATAGTACATCTAGAATGTGAAATGGAAGAATTTCCCTGTGAAGCTGCATTTCAGAAAAAGATCATCAATAATTGATTAAAATATTCAATGCCAAAGCTTCTAGTGCAAACCCTTCCCATGAACTAGAACGCCAACTGTGCTTAAAATAAAAACTAGAGCACACATCCTTAGACGGATTAAACCATCATAATACAAGTAATGCAGCATGGAATACACTGAGCAGAAAGAAATGTAAATAGGCATTGTGGATCCAGGGACCAAGAACCTTTGCCAGTTGAGAATTTGAGCATTCAGCATTCATTAGGGTCCATGAGCACAAAAATATGCTGTATATCCTCTCAAAACTAATTCATTTAATTCTTACAGAAAAAGTAACATTTAGTGTATTTCTGATGAGCCCATATATACAATAATGTATAAGGTTTACAAAAAGACCTGAAGCTGTGCCTCACGGCATCGATCATGACTTTCATTAATACCAATCATTAAGCATAAAGGGTGCTTTACACGCAGCGACATCGCTAGCGATGTCGCTACCGAAAGCACCCGTCCCCGTTGTTTGTGCGTCACGGGCAAATCACTGCTCATGGGGAACAATATCGCTAGGACCCGTCACACGTACTTACCTTTCTAGCGACGTCGCTGTGGGCGGTGAACAACCTCTTTTTTAAGGGGGCGGTTCGTGCGGCATCACAGCGACGTCACACAGCAAGCCGCCAATAGAAGCGGAGGGACGGAGACCAGCTGCATTAGTGACACGCCCATCTCGTTGCCGGCAGGACGCAGGTACATTGTTGTTCGTCATTCCCGGGGTGTCACAAGTAGCGATGTGTGCTGCCTCGGGAACGACGAACAACCTGCGTCCAGTGTGGCGCCCCTGACCCGGTCAGGCACCACTGAGTACTGCACCCATGCTGGGACAGTACTTCCAGGTAATCCTAAGGGCCAGAACGAGGTGTGTACGCACAGACATATAGCAACCAGTTCTCCCACACCAGTAGATGGGACCCTTGGGCAGTCTCCGGAGGGGGCTGGCTTTCAAATCTTGTCAAGGGGTGAAGCAGAGGGGCTGGGAGCAAAAGTGCAGAGGTTGTCAGGATAGGGAGGAGACCCAGTCTGGTGATGGTAAGCGGCGGTCGCGAGGTAGATACGCGCGCGGCCACTAGTCAGACTCTGCACGGGGTAGTAACCGTTAGCGGGGGAGAACGGTCACTTGAGAGACACAGACGGAGGTACCTGGTGACTAGGCACGTATGGGTTACAGGTCCCTAGAGAAGACTCCAGTTTAACTACCTGGTGTCATGACATATAAATACTGACTTTACCTGTTCGCCATCTTGAATAAGCCCTGTGGCGTCCCCGAAAGCCGAGCGATGACGGGTGAGAGCCGGTCACCCATGCCCCCTTGTGAAGCCCATCCCGGGGAGTAAACAGTTGGAGGCCCGGGACCTGCAAGTAAAGTTGTCCCTGCGGCGAGCCGGATCTCGGGCTCGAGGTCCCCTCCACCTATGAGTAGTGGAGGAGTTCAATTGCCGTAAGGGGTGGGGTTTTATTGTGGAAGCAGGGGTAAAAGAGGGGATTTTTGTGTCCCGGCGGGACGTGCAATTCCATTTGCATGGGGTAGTAATCATTAGCAGGGGAGAACGGTCACTTGAAAGACACAGTCAGAGGTACGTGGTGACTAGGCATGTACGGGGTACAGGTCCCTAGAGCAGACTCCAGTTTAACTACCTGCTAAACCTGCCGGTGAGGGGAACTACAAGTACCTCACCAACCTCACAGAGTCCGAGCCTCAGCAGCAACGCAGAGACCCATAAGGGGACAGAGCCTGCAACCATCTCACTTGGTCCACGCTGCCGGCAAATGGGCCGAACACAAGGGAGAAAAGGCAGTAGCGACTCCCTGGATAGATCCCCATGGTACTCCACGTCAGGGGGTTATCCGAACACAGAGTGCTAGGAAGACGAGCTAACAGGTTACCCTCACACTGGCCCGAAGGAACCCTGGTCTTACCTGGTTAATCACAGCAACGCCCGGGTCAGCTCACAAAAACATCAAGAGTGAGTAAAAACCAGTTAAAAGACTTTTGGACTCAGGCTGTATTATTCCGGGACCCGCTACCCTGCTCACCCGAGCCCCTGGGGCCTGCCTCACTCACGGGAGGCTACATCATCTGGCTGCAGACCCCATCAGCCCCAGACACTTGTAAAACCTGCAGCGGCGGTCATGCATATCTCTAACCGCAAGCCATGAGTGGCGTCACGACATATAAATACTGACTTTACCTGTTTGCCATCTTGAATAAGCCCTGTGGCGTCCCCGAAAAGGACCAGCACCCCTGGGGCGTGGCACCAGCAACGATTTTTTGAAAATGAACGACGTGTCAACGATCAACGATTAGGTGAGTATTTTTGATCGTTAACACTTGCTCATAGGTTTCACACGCAAAGACGTCGCTAACGAGGCCGGATGTGCGTCATGAATTCCGTGACCCCGACAACATATCGTTAGCGATATCGTTGCGTGTAAAGCCCCCTTTACTCTATCCAAACAAAGTGAGCAAATCCAGCCTTAAGCCTCATACACACGTATGTGTTTCATATACTTGTTCTCTCCATATTTGGTAAAACACATACCCATTATAGTCTATGGGAATATTTACTTGTCAGTTATTTTTCAGATCCAAGTGTCGTAAAAAAAAAATAACTAAGAGACTGAGAGATGTCTGATTTTGATCCAAAACCACAGGACAAAAGTGGAGCAAAATTGTTTTTGGGGTTTTGATTTACTGATGAAAAGTGATTTATTTCTCGTACTTAAAAAGATAAAGATGTGTGAATAAGCCTTAAAGGAGTTGTCTGACATAAACTCCAAAAAAAAAAAATTAAGTTTATCTGTGCTGTATTGTCATATAAAACATCCCCTACATTATTTTTTTGTTTTCTAACTTTTGTTTCTCTTGATTTTTCACTTTTTTCTCTGCAGCTCTTTGTTTACATTCAGCACAACCTAACATGACATGTTTGACTGCCAAACCCACAGTCACAGCTGGCACCGCCCCCGGCCTCAGTGTCCAGCCCCGCCCTCTGCCAGCCCTCTGCACACACATTCCCTGTCAGTATTCTCTGCCCCAGCACCTGTAGATAAATGAATACTATGTAATGAAAATTATATATAGCCCCTAATGTGAGTCTATAGGATGGATATACGCACGCACACACGCCTAGAGTTATATAATATACATAATTCACCCTCATGCACTCCCTTTTCTCCCACTGCACTGTCTCCTCTGCCCCCCCCAGCACTCCCCTGTCTCTCACCCTCATGAAGTCTCGTCTCTGCCCCCCTGCTGTGTCACCCATGAACTCTCTTCTCTAGGCCCCCACTCTGTCAGCCGTGCACGCTCTTCTCTCCCCCCCTGCTCGCTCTCCCTTCTCACCCGTGCAGCATGCTGTCTCTTCTCCGTGCTGTGATGATTGCAGTGTCCTATACAGAGCTCAATGCTGTTGTTCGCTGGTGTCAGGTGACATCCCTGCTTCTGACTGTATTCAGAAGCGAGGAGCACGGGAGGCTGCAGTCCTCACAAAGCGAGGAGAGAGACAGCGCATGGGGGAGGGGGGGTTACAGTTACCCGGCACCATATAGCATAATGAGCTGAGGACACCATCGGGCAAACAGCACTGATGGTGTCCTAGACACAGAGGGCAACCCTGTGTTTGTCCAGCACATACAGGACACAGATAGCAGCAGCGCATTGGGAGGGGGACGGGGATCATCGCACTGTACCCGCCCAGCAGGGTGGCAACAAGCTGTTCCCAGATTTGCATGTCAACATGGTCCTGCCCATGTTGACATGAAATGACCGGAAGCAGCAAAATCACAGCAGGAGCAGTCACATGACCCCTCTGAGCCGGGGGAGAGGGGCTGACAGCAGGGCAGGTAAGTGGTCTCTATCTACTTACCTGCCCCAATGTAGCCCAATAGTGTAAATAATAAAAAAAGCAAAATAAGCCGGATAACCCCTTTAACTCTAAGTTTGCTGAGATTTACTATCATATACACATATACATTGCGTCAGCATACAGTGATCAATGAATATATGAATCCTCTATTGCTATACACATAAAAAAGTGAGGTAATAAGTAGTGATGGGTGAACTCGTACTGTAAAGTTAGGTGTCCCTGCTGGATACTTAGGGGTACTTTACACGTTGCGACATCGCTAGCATCGGCTAGCGATGCCGAGTGCGATAGCACCCTCCCCCGTCGCACATGCGATATGTGGTGATTGCTGCCGTAGCGAACATTATCGCTACAGCAGCTTCATACGCACATACCTGGTCGGCGACGTCGCTGTGACTGCCAAACAATCCCTCCTTCAAGGGGGAGGTGCGTTCGGCGTCACAGCGACGTCACGGCGACGTCACTAATTGGCCAACCAATAGAAGTGGAGGGGCGGAGATGAGCGGGACATAACATCCCGCCCACCTTCTCCCTTCCGCATTTCCGTCGGGACGCAGGTAAGGAGATGTTTGTCGCTCTGCGGGTTTACACACAGCGTTGTGTGCTGCCGCAGGAGCGACAAACAACATCGTACCTGCGGTCGACCCAACATTATGAAAATGACCGACGCTACAGAGATCACCGATTTTTGACGATTTTGTGATCGTTTATCGGCGCATCTAGGATTTACACGTTGCAATGTCGTTACTGGCGCCGGATGTGCGTCACTAACGACATGACCCCGACGATATTTCGGAAGCGATGTCGCAACATGTAAAGCCCCCTTAGTGTCCCATGCATGGACCCCGAACAAGGTCATCTTAGGGAAATTCATGTAAAAAAAAAGAAAATAAGGAATAAACAGAAGTGTTTTACTTACCAACCTTCCCTGCAGCTGTCACACTGCTTCCAGGTCCACTCATTAACCCTCATACATATTTACTTCTTCCCACGCCCACCGGCAGTCTCAGCGTCTTTCATTGGTTGCAGTCAGACAGCATCACGTCCCTGTGTGACAGCGTCTGTGATTCATTGGAATCACAGATGCAGTCTGTTTACCTATAATGTAAAAATAAATAAACTGGCGTAGTGTCCCCCCATATTATGATACCTAGCGCAGATAAAGAATATGGCTACAGGCTGCAGCCCCAAACCATGTGCTTATCTTGGCTGTATATAAAAACAAGAGGGACCGCATGCAGCTTTAATATTAATTATTTAGATGAATCATTTAAAAAAACAAAAAACGGTGTCTGGTTTCCCCCAGTTTTGAAACCCAGCCATGATAAAACTGACAGCTGGGGGCTCATATTCTCAGGCAGGGCAGACCCATGATAAGACTGGGAAGCTGGCCTTCCCAGACTAAAAATAGCAGCCTGCAGCCACCAAAAATTGTCACATCTGTTAGATGCAATATTCCCTGCTCTTCCCGATTAGTATGGTGGCAATCGGGGTAATTTAGTGTGTTAATGACAGCTTACAGCTGTCACTAAGCCCTAGATTAGTAATGGGAGGCATCTATGAGACCCCCCATTACTACTCTGTAAGTGAAAAGCAATAAACACAAACACCTAAAAAATCTGTTACCTGAAATAAAATACAAAAAGAAACACCGTCTTTCATCCCTTTATTAACCCCCAAAACACCAGGGTCCGATATAATCCACACAAAGTGCAACGAAGATCCAGACTCAACTACATCCTGCAATCGCAGCACATGGGCACAAAACATGACTGCGCGATGCGGCTGCAAGCAGAGACTGACTTAGCCACAACTGTGAGCAGTGATGTCCCTGAGTTTATGTGCATATGTGCATCTGTATAATGATTCCAGAGTGCATCTCCTGGCAGAAAACTGCACTGAAGTGCAGTGTTTTTGTGCATTTTTCTGCCAAGACTTGCAGATCTGGTGCTGAAATGTATACACCATATTCCTGCACCAAATCTGCATCTCCTGGCAAAAAAGTGCATCAAAACTGCATCAATCTAATTTTGATCATTTTTTTTTTTTTACAGAAGATGCAGATTTGATGCAGGAATGTGGTGTATAAATTTCAGCAGCAAATATGCATGTCTTGGCAAAAATAAGCACAAAAATGGTTTTGATGGTGTTTCGGTGCAGTTTTTTGTCAGGAGATTCAAATTTGGTTCTGAAATATGTGCATCAGATTTTTGCACCAAATTTGCAGCTCCTGGTAGAACACTGCACCAAATTGGCGTAAAAACCATTTTTGTGGATTTTTTTGCCAAGAGCTGCAGATTTTGTGTTGAAATTTATACACTATATTCCTGCACAAAATCTGCATCTCCTGGCAAAAAAAACAACATGTTTTGATGTGTTTTTTTTGCCTGAAGTTGTAGATTTGGTGCAGCAATATGTTGTATAAATTTCAATATCAAATCTGCATCTCTTGGCAAAAATCCACAACAACGGTTTTGATGCCGTTTGACAGTTTTCTGCCAGGAGATACAGGTCTGTGAACTCAGTGAACACCTGAGGTGAGGTCACTGAATTCAATAAGGTCACTTGAGGTCAGTTTGCCTGCAATCACAGGTGGGGCACCGTGGAACCCTCCAGCTATGAGTACACATAAACTCAAAATTAATATAGACCAGGCACTGGAATGCCTGGTCTATCTTAAAGGGGTGGTTCACCCATATTTTTTATTGTCTAGTTCGATATTATATTGAGAAACAATGTTTCTGTCAAATACCTTGTGTTGGCAATAGTGTCTGTGAGAGGCGCTATAGCAGACCACTGTTCCCCGCTCTGGTGACGTCACGGCAAGTGCTGCACACGTCACATCAGTGCGGCCGGTTGCAGTATTCCTGACTCACTGAGCTGTGAGTGGTGTTTCACTGCTGTCACAGCCCATCTGCTCCCTGCTCACTCCTCCCACCTTCCTCCTCCCTCACAGCAGAACACTGCAAGCAGGAGACGCGCTGAGCTGTGACAGCGGTGAAACACCGCCCACAACCCAGTGAGTCAGGAAGATTGCAGCCAGCTGCAGGGATGTGACGTGTGCGGCACTTGACGTGACGTTACCAGAGCGGGGAACAGCGGTCTGCAATAGTGCCTCTCACAGGCACTATTGCCAATGTTGCAAGTACGACCCTCAGTATGTGAAGGCTTATACTTAACATGATTTCTTCTGGAATCCCAGGGAAATCTTACACAGGGCGACCATTATTCTTCTGTACAGTAAAGGGAGGACCGGATCTTTAGGCACAGTTATCACACAATTCAAAAGTGAAGGTAATTATTGGGATTTTATTCAACTTCTTTCCAATACATGACATTACTTCTCTTCATACGATAATGTGACAACCTGGCAAAACCAGGTAGTCACAGTTAGGCCCCCGCATTACACCGTTCCCTCACTAGGAAACACACAGCCAACCAGAAACCCTAGTCACCCCCCTTAGGGAAAGATAGACACACCAGTGGGCGTGACCAGGCGGTTGTGACACGCCCACCCAGGGGTCCTGACAGCCCGGGGTGGGAAAACAGAAGATGAGTTTACATCAGTCTGAAGTTCAGTTTGGAGAGGAGTGTGGGCTGGAGCTAAGTGTAGCTCCAGCAAGGAAGTTCAAGTTGAACGGTACCAGGGTAGGAGCCCTGATGCCACTGGCTAGGAGGCAGACGGTGGTCTCCGTCAGCAGGAGACGGGAAGACGGCTCGGCAAAACCGAGGTGGACCGGGACAGGGTTGTAGCCCGCCGGTACCGACACGGGGAACCGACCCGGAAACCGTAGCACAAAGGGGGGTACTCGGACCCTGAAGCCAGGACCGGAACCAAGCGGAACTGGTTAATTAACCGATTGAGGCCAGGACTAGAGGTCCTGTCCCACCCAAAGTCCCTCATAGAAGACAATAGCCCACCGATTAGGGATAAGAGGTCACAGCCAGGGCCCATAGATCCCACGGGCCAGCATTTGCGGGCACGGCTCCTTAGGCCACATCCAACCGGGAGCGGACTCCTGAGTTTCACACTAGGAAAGTCCACCTTACACAAAGCAGTGCAGGAAAAGGATAGAGACCACCAGCCGGGTTGGGACCCGAATGCAACCGGCCACGGCACCGGCCATCATCACCTTGGTTTACCAGAAACTTGTGTGTTTTACTAACCGTGAGTACACCAGCACCCCCTTTGGTCGCCATCCCCTGCACTGAGCCACCGGGTCCCGCGGCCACCATCCCTGCCCACGGAGGGGTTAACAACTTGCTGCACAACATCTCCCCCAGGTGCCCCATAACAGGAGCGGTGGTGTCCCACCTCACCACACACCGTGGGTGGCGTCACAAACTTACTACGGCCTAGCCCATACATCTACGTCCCCCCATTTATTCGGCATGTCCGCGAGACCCCCTGGTCCAGAGACCCTCGAGCCACCACCCGTGAAGGCCCGGATCCGAGCAGCGCCGGCTGCTGGCACGGGGGCGGCACAATAACTCATCAACAACTCTATACAAAGCGTTTCTCCTCACAGATCAGTCCTCTTCAAAGCGTGTCTAGAACTGTGCAGTCTGTACTCTCCTCATACAATGGAGGTGTGGTAGGAAGAAAAGAGTTTGTGCTGTCCCTCTACTCCTTTCTTCAGATAATACAGAATCTTGTCTGTCCTGAGCCTCCTTATTTATATCGACCGTTTCTCAAGAAAAACACTGATCTAACCCACTGGCCTGTTCCCTCAAATCTCTCTCAGATGTTTTTCACCTGGTTGTCATGGACACCACTCCCCTTTTCCCAGCATTCCCTGGAGCTCCACAGCTACTTCCTGTCTCCTTTTCTCATTATTAATCCCGCTAGTTGCTAGCTGATTCTATATCACAATACAGCTTCTATGGGTCACACTAACACAAGGTATTTGAGAGAAACATTGTTTCTCAATATAATATTGAACTAGACAATAAAAAATATGGGTGAACCACCCTTTTAATTTTGGATACGGATTTGGACCCTACCAGAGCACCCATTCCGTGTCATTCTATATAATACACATAAACTCAGTGACGTCACCACTCACAGCTTCGGTTAAGTCAATCTCAGCCTGCAGCCGCAGTGGGTGGTCATGTTCTGTGCCCATGTGCTACGACTCCAGGATGTAGCAGAGGCGGGATCGTCGTGGGACCTCGTGTTGATTATGTCGGAGCTCTATCATTTGGAGGTTAATAAAGGGATGAAAGAAGGTGTTTGTTTTTTATATTTCAAATAAAAGGTTTTTTACTGTGTTTGTGTTTATTTTTACTAAGAAATTAGTAATGGGGGGGATCTCATAGATGCCTCCCATTACTAATCTAGGGCTTAGCAGCAGCTGTAAGCTTTCATTAACCCTTCCAATTGTCACTGCACCCAGGCAATCGGTATGAGTATTGTAAAGTGCCAAGATTATCACATCTAATGATGGCTGCAGGCTCGTATTTTTAGGCTGGGGAAGCCAATAACTATGGATCTCCCCAGCCTGAGAATACCAGATCCCAGTTATCAGCTTAATCATGGCTGGGTATGAAAACTGGGGGGACCGCACGCACGGTGCATAATTTGAAGACAGAGTTTAAATGACTGTGACTGAACCGAAGGCGAGTGCCACCTCTATGTCTGAAACAGAACGAACGTAATGCACCTTATCATAAAAAGTGTTTTTATAAGATAAATGTGGGGAACCTTTGTCTGACAAAACCATGTTAGTAATGCAAATTTCATCACTAACAAGACATTTAGGGCAGTGTAAAATCGTAAAAGAACTTGACAGGTTCCTTTTGAAAGAAGACTTCATAATAGCAAATATAGAGGGTTCTCCACAAGTTGCAAACTGTTGATCAGCTTTAAAAATAGAAAGACCAGATTAGACTTTGCAAAAACCATCTAAGGAAGCCAGCACAGTTCTGGAAAAGCATTTTTGTACAGATGAAGCTAAGGTCTACCTATTCCAGAATGATCGGAAGAAGAAAGTATGGAGAAGGCTTGCAACGGTTCATGATCCAAAGGACACCACATCCTGTTTAAAGGCCCCGTCACACACAGAGATAAATCTTTGGCAGATCTGTGATTGCAGTGAAATCATGGACATATTGTTCCAATTGTACACAGCCACAAACCTGGCACTGATTGTCCACAATTTCACTGCAACCATAGATCTGACGCAGATTTATCTCTTTGTGTGACAGAGCCCATCAGCCCCTGTCTTGTTGAGTAATGTGTGGATGTCTAAGTGACATGTCTGCTATTATCTCTGGAAGGTGGAATTTTGGCTCCCAAGTCCCCAATTTATCCATCTGATATATTTGTAACTATGAACAGATATATTTTATGATCATTACCGATTAAACGTTTCAGGGTTACTACTTTGTATACTTCTTCTTGCCATTTGGTCCACTAAAGACCAATAAAGAGATAACTACCTCTCTTTTACCAACATGTAGAGTAAGGGCAAAAACAGCTGCTATAAGTATATTTGTGCATTTACTTCATGATTGTCACTTTTCTAGTCATTCACAAAGGGGAGACAAATTGCTATATAGTTATATTTTAGGATAACTGTTCTCCCCTCTCATTAATAGCGTAATTTCCAAGTTTGCTCTATTGCATGTAGTAGAATTAAAGGGAATCTGTCAGTAGGTTTTTGATACCTCATTTGACAGCAACATTCTGTAATGTAGTGAAGAAGATTCTGAATCCAATGGTGTGTCAGATAGATTACTGGCTGAAGCCAATCTGAAACCATCAAATAGTTTAGATTCAGGAACACAGCAGAGCTGTCCTGCCCTCTCCAATCTCTCAGTGGAGATTGTGCATTGACTGTGAGGTGTCAATCACAGGAGGGGATGTGCCTGACTGCAGTGCTCATGAGTTTCTAGTCCTGTAATGGTAATCACAGGGTAATAAACTCTTTAGCTTATGTAAACAATTGCACACAAACTGATAAGAAAAGCACAGTGGCTTTTGTTTTTTAATCTTACAGAATGCTGTCATCAGCTGACATAGCAAAAACCTGCTGATGGATTCCTTTTAAGGCTGGGGTCACACATAGTGACGCGCCAACGATCCCACCAGCGATCCGACCTGGCAGGGATCGTTGGTGCGTCATTACATGGTCGCTGGTAAGCTGTCAATCAGGCAGATCTCACCAGCAACCAGCGACTCGTGTAACAATGCTGCACTTGGTAACCAGGGTAAATATCGGGTAACTAAGCAACGCACTTTACTTGGTCATCCGATATTTACCCTAGTTACCAGCGTACACCGCTTACAGGCTCCCAGCGCTGGCTCCCTGTATACGTATCTAGGGTACACATCGGGTTACTAAGCAAAGCGCTTTGCTTAGTTACCCAATATTTACCCTGGTTACCAGCGTACTCTGCTTACACTGAGTCGGTGCTCATTACTCTTCCGCAGTCAAACATGCCAATGTGTGTTGCACAGCGGGAGACCAACGAGCAAAAAATGAACCAGCACAGTGTGTAATGATCAATGATTTCACAGCAGGGGCCAGGTCGCTGCTTAGTAACACACACAGCGAGATCGCTGATAAGGTCACTGGTATGTCACAAAACCTGTGACTCAGCAGGCAGTGATCTCGCTAGCGATCTCGCTATGTGAGAAGTACCCCTAAGACATAGTAAAGTGTATTATCTCTTTAAGTAGCTTCCAGTTTATGCTCTGAGTTTATCTTAATAAACTGTCAATTAGTAATAGAAATATAAAAAATGGAAAGAACAGAATTCAGTGGTTTGATCTCCCTAGTCATATACAAAACTAACTATATGTATTTTGAAATATAAATTGTACGAAGCTTTTGACATAACTCCAGCTGTGATGTGAATACAGATTGGAACAGTTAAAGGTGTGCATACTAATAATGAATGCTGGTATTTTGTGCCATTATTTCCTCAGAATGTAATGGAGTCCACAAGAAATTTCAATTTCTACACCTCCGCCATCACACCTTTCAGCTCTCTGCAAGCAAATATTAAATAACCAAAACCTGTAAATTGTGCTATTATGTTAATTCCACTGCGAGAATAACATGCATATTTATAATGAGCTCGAGAGAAGTTTTCTGTTTAGTTATAAAGCTAAATGACCTATATATGAAGCTAGGAAAAGACGAACTATTGAATACTGTAATAGAAAAGTAATATACAATATGTCTCCATTTTTCCCACTTAGGAACAGTTTTGGGGTTTTCTTTATTTTGTTTTTGCTTTTTATTTTTTTTTAGAAATTGCTTTCACTGCATAGACAGTTTTCTATGTTTTATTCCTAACTTTCTATGTTTTCTGTCGACTAAACCTTAATCTCCACTACGCAACCAGCTCTGTCCTCACCTTTTGTACCCTCACCCATTCCCTATAGACTGTGAGCCCTCGCGGGCAGGGTCCTCTCTCCTCCTATACCAGTCTGTTTTGTACTGTTAATGATTGTTGTACGTATACCCTCTTTCACTTGTAAAGCGCCATGGAATAAATGGCGCTATAATAATAAATAATAATATAATAATAATCTCATCAAAGTGTCTGCAGATCATCCCGTGTAGAAAATGTTTTCCTAATGAAGTAAACACAGGACAGAGGTAGTGATTGCTGAGCAGACATAATGCAAAGTAGCCGTGGGCGCTAAAGTGGTCTCAAATGTATGCAGAGCTTACCCTCTATCACTGCTCTATCACCCTCTTTATCCCCCAAACATCACCTAATTAAAGCTCCCAGCTAATCATGATAAGTGACAGCTATGTGAGTGAGGGTCCCATTCCACAATCCAGGGCACAAGAAGCAATTACCAGCAAATTATTTTGCATTTCCATAACCATATACAACTTCTTTAGCAACTAAAGAGAAAGGTAAGTCCACATTGGGGCTACATCTGACATCTTTATCATTATAACAAAATTGTTTTACTGCTTCTCATCAGGTCACAGTTGTATACAAAGTTATTTAAAAGGTAAAAAAAAGTCTTCCCCACCATTGTTTAGTAAATCTTCATCCTGCGAATATCCTCTTGGTAGAAACAGCTGCGTTCGATTTACAACCACCTCCTGCCCGTACAGTACCAGGTTGCAGAACTATGTAGAATGATTATTTCAGAGTGGTAACAAAAAGAATCCAATCACTTTCATACACCTGATCCATTTAGGTAGTATATGGCCGGCCATTTGTTTGGCTGCTGCTGCAAATTGTATGGCTAATTAAGGCTTCCCCATCAATAAAATCTATTGGCTAAATGATTCTGAAGCTGTATGTACAGGGATTCATCTGATCAATAGGAGCTTCAATCTTGAAAACGGTTGTAGTGATGATAGTGACCTCCATATAACATACATTTATAGGGAATGTGGAAAATTTACTAAGACTGACATTTTATAAATGTGGCAGTAAAATCTACAAAATTTATTAAGAGGCAGTTTGGCACCTCTTTACATGTCAAAGCACCATATATCCATCATGCCAGGAATATGTTCTGCATGTGAGATATCTGTCTGGACACACCGAAGAGGGCAAATGTCTCAGCAAGAATTAGACATGTAGAGTAGAGATCGAAAACAGTGGTTCTGTTGGTGGCAGCTGCTTAAGGGCTCATGGGCACATTGCGTAATTTCATGCATTTACGCTGCATTTAGCACTGCAGCGTAAATGCATGCATCCTGCATCCCCAGCACAATCTATGTAGGTAGATTGTGCATAATCCTTGCGCACAATGCTTTTTTGAACACAGCGATTTGGGTGCTAAAATTTTGACCCAAATCTGTGCGTTCAAAAATGCAGCATGTCAATTCTTTTGTGCATTTTGGATGCAGCTCCCACTTTGTCTATGGGAGACGCAGCATCCTGAGCGCTTGGATTCGGAATCTATTCTGCAGAAACACTGCATCCGTTATGCAGTGTTTCTGCAGCAATTTGAAGTGCACATGTGCTGTCAAATCACTGCGGAAATTTCAGCAGGTACGTGCGAACAAGCCCTTACAATGGTTGGCCACTTTACTTCTTCTTTTAAGTCAATGTGATTTTGTGGCACTTATTGATAAATAAAAGTTAGAGGTTCTTCTCCTGCTCTTGTTAGTGCAGTCTTCCTCACTGACTACACAGCTCTACTGGCCACAAATGGCTGCTGTTGGCCTAGAACCATGTGATCAGCCTCCTCCAATTAAAAACAGCTTTCTTATGTACAATATTTAAGAGAAGACTGATGGACAGGTCTGGTCACATGCTCCTGTGTAAGTATCAGCCATCTGGTGGGAAGGTGGTACTGACCAGAGCAGGAGAAGAAGCGGTAATACATATATATATTAGTAAGTGCCATAAAATCATGTGCCTAACACATTTCCAGGGTTTTTATGCCTTTAAAACATTATATTCTAAGAACTACACTATTTTTGTCATTACATTACATTTCATAAATCTTACTTGTTAACAATTGATATATTAGTGTCCCAAAATCATGTCACATTTATTAGAATAAAGATAAAGCAGCCAACCTCTTTAATTTTTGGGAGTCAGTAAAATTACAAGTCTTCCATTTCTTGTCTCAGTATGTAGTTTGGTCTCTGAATCCAGTCCCAGGGGCTCCTTCCTCAACTTAATTAGAGATTTCAGTTTCTGAGCTCACTTTGGGGTGTGCTCCAGAGCAAAGGAATTTTACCACTCTCTCACAAACTCTTTAAGGCCCCCTTCACACGCACGTGTCTCCAGTACGTGCTAGGTCCGTGACCGCATGTACCGGAGACACGGGCACACGTAAATTCATTAAAATCAATGGGTTTATGTGCACGCACGTGTGCAGCCATTGGCCCGTGCCTCTGTGTGGAGCAGACGTGAGCGGGTGTGCTCCACACGGATGCATGTCCGTTTTTCTCCAGCAGCACGGGTGTCACACGGCCCGCACCCGTACCACATGGATGTAGTGTGGATGCAGTCCCGTGTGACACGCGCTAAAGAAAACTCACGTGTCAGAGAAAAAAATAACAAACCTTTACTCACCTTCTCCAGCCCTCCTGTCTCTGCCGCTGCTGTCACTTGCTGCCGACCGCCGCTCATTATGCTCATTTAATATTCACTTCACTGCGGCCGGAAGCAGCAGCAGCGGGGAGTCGGCAGGGCCAGAGACCGAAGATCAGCACCATGGACAACGACGCAAGGGGCAGCTGAGTAGAAAGTTCACATTCTCTGTGTGTTATCACGGATAACATACGGAGAACACACGGAGCACACACGTAGTGCCATAAAAACGGCACACGGAGGGGAAAACGCACCTTTGACACGTCCGTGAAACACGTGCGTGATTTTCACGTACGTGTGAAGGGGCCCTAAGGCTGTGTCCACACTTTGCATTTTTACCTGCGTTTCAGCTGCGTTTTGATTTTCCAGCAAAGTCTATGGGAAATGGGGATTTCTTGTGCGCACTTTGTTGTTCAAAATGCTGCGTTTAATTTGCATAATTTTGGGCAAAAACTCAGCGTTCAAAGAAGCAGCATGTCAATTGTTTTTGCCATTTGGGCTGCGTTTTGCTAACAAGTGCGGACATAGCCTAAGGCTGCTTCCTATCCCACAGTCTTTTCAGCACCAATACTCTATAGACTGTCGTTTTCTTTTGGCTTTACCCAGGAAAACGCTGGGACTCTTGTGCTTCTCTTGGACCTACCTCTGGAAATGCTCTCTTTAGGAAGAGGCTTAGCAATGATAACCTGCAACAGCCTCCTCCTTCTCTCATATGTTTTAGTTTCTAAGGGTTCGCTCACATCGGCGTTTGACCAGCGTATATATCGGACGAGTGCTATCTGATATTTTATCGGATAGCACTCACTCCCATGTTTTACTATGAGGTAATGATATAATATTTATTCATTTATATAGTGCTAATAATTCCATAGCACTTTACATACATCAGCAACACTGTCAACATTGGGGCTCACAATCTAAGGTCCCTAGCTGTGTGTTTTTGGAGTGTGGGATGAAACCAGAGAACCTGGAGGAAACCCACACAAGCACAGGGAGAACATACAAACTCCTTGCAGATGTTGTCCTTCGTGGGATTTGAATCCAGGACCCCAGCGCTGCAAGACTGCAGTGCTAACCACTGAGCCACCGTGCCGCCTAATGCCAATCTGCACTTTTTTCTCTCATACCCAGTCAGCATGAGAAGAAAAATCGCTGTATGCTGTGAATGGCAGCGTATATCACACTACCTGTGCGTGTGCTTAACCATCGCACTCTTGTCCATCAGGTTGTGGCACTCACTCATTCAAGTCTATGGTTTCATGCAAAGCATCAGACTGCACTCGGATGACATCCAAGTGCAGTCTGGTTAACGCTGACACAGACATTAGAGAAGAGGGAGAGATGAAGTTCTCCATCTTCTCCACACCTGTGATCCGATTCTCACATGCAAAAGAATCGGATAGCAGTAAAATTACTCTGTAATGATCAAAAAAAGAGAAAAAATGCAATGTAGAAAAAAAATGCACACCCAGAGATTGCGGGTAATACATTTTATTAATGCCATATAGTTCCATGATTAAAAACAAAACCATGACAACCCTATGAATATATGTAAATCACTATACACTATATTATATATAGCTACAAAACAAAAAAGTGTCCTCAGGGAAGAAAAGAGTTCCCCTGAAGTTCCCCTGAAGTTCCCCTGAACTGTTTTCTCCCCTGAGGAAACTGGTCTGTTTTGCAGCGATTCACGTGGGATTCCCCCATTGATCCTTCCTTGGAGCCATGGGTCTTGTAATATGCGCTTTCCATTAATTATTTTCATGTGATTTAGTTATTAATTCTTATTTGTATTATTCTTTATGCATACGTTTTCAAAGTTTCATGTATATATACTTGCTAACTGATTTTGTTATTATCACTTTTTCTGGTACTTTTTACATATGTTTATATTTACATTTCTGATTATGGCTGTTGAAATTGTTCCCTTATGGTTTGAGTATTTATTACATCTTCAAACATTTTTCACTTCATTATTACCTATATCACTGTTATGCACATATAAACTCACACACAGATAAAGGGCGAAAAGACGTCAAAATCACTGAAGCCGCATCCACACCCTACTGGCTCCTGTACAGACTAGAAGTTCCTAGCCGCACAAGTAGTAAACCATGTATCAGACCTGGCTCCCTAAAAGGTTGTCAAACTGTTTCTCATTCCTCCTCAAGGCCCCTTTACACACTGCAACATCGCTAGTGATATCGCTGTAACATCACCAGTTTTGTGACGTAATAGCGACCTCCCCAGCGACATTGCAGTGTGTGACACTCATCAGCGACCTGGCCCCTGCTCTGAGGTCACTGATCGCTACAAGTCGTTCAGGACCATTCTTTGGTCCTTTGTTTTCCGCTGTGCAGCATGTATCGGTGTGTTTGACACCGTTACGACATCATTAGCGACCCAGCCCATAGGCGTGCTTTCCTTTTCCAGAGAGGTTGTTCTGCAGGTCCGTATAGCTGCTGCGTCGTTGGCCAGGTCTGCCTGTTTGACAGCTCAACAGAGACTTTCCAGCGATCCCGGCAAGGTTGAGATCGCTGGTGGGATCGCTAGAAAGTCTCGGTGTGTAAAGGGGCCTTTAGGAACCAGAGGCGAGCTGACTACACACAAGTAACCTGGATAAGTAAAGAGTGCAGTGTTAGACAAAAAAACAAAGGTGACTAAACATAAAACACAAGCACAAGTGGACAAAGGAGAAATAAGAAATGCAAACAAGGGACATCTATAAACAACCTATTGGAAAAGAGAAGGAAGTTGTAGGAAAGACAAATGAGAACACAAAGGGCAAATACTAAACCAGTCTCAGTCAAATAGGTAGAATCCCTAGGAGCAAGACTAGATCTCCTGAGTAACAATGCACACAGAAATTAATATGGTCAGCAGAATAGTCGGATATAAATAGCCCCACCATGTATGTGGTTGGACAGAGACAATAAACAAGTAAGAACACCTGTAATCATAAACCAAAGAAATAGAAGCACATGTAGAAGTAATTTACCTTCACCATTTGGAAATCGACAGCCCAAGCTATGGCTGAACAAAGAAGGAAGCAGACACTGAAGCAAGTGGTCACCAGATCAAATCCCGAGGCATGACAATCAATCTATGACCCATTAGTGGCTTCATGATCACTTTGCTAGGTTACTGATTGTATATATTTCAGTACAGAGGGCTGGTACGACAGGTGTTACATATTTAGTATAGTGATATACATATATTTTTGGTTTTGTCGTGCTTGTTGTTATATGATGTTACTAAAATTTATTGCCATGTGTCTCTTTGTGCATACTTTTTTTCTGCATAGCTGTTTTTTCTATTTTTTTTTATTATTAGTGGTTGTTTGCAGTGGTAGCACCCCCATTGCTGTTTTGTTTGGTTTTTCATCAATACATTTCTTCATAGTAAAATAACACTCTTCTCACACTTGGAGCAGAGTTTGGGCCAAGTGTCATTTGCATAATGCATCCATTTCTCTCGGAAGAGAGAACAAACGCCATTGAGTGCAAACCCCAATATTCACTTTTTTATTACTTTGTACCTAAAAATTCAGTGCTGAAATATTATTCAATATGATTAGCCATGGATATCACTTTGGTATAAAAGATGTGGAACTCTGTGCTACAAAATGACCAATCTGAAAATACATTAAGGCCATGTGCGCACGTTGCGTCCAGTAACTTGCAGAAATGAACGCATCCTCTGGTAGAATTTGTCGATGTCAAATTTGGTTTTGACCACATTAACGCAAGAACTACGCTTGCGTTTTTATTGCGTTTTTGCCGCGTTTTGACCGCGTTTGTCATGCTTTTTCAGTGCTCAAAATGAGATGCGTTTTCAATACAAATACACAAGTAAATAAATTTTGAACATTCAAACAGTCGGAAAAAAATGAAAAAAAATAAAATACCTTTAATAATAATTTACCGAAAATGTTTATTGAGATTTAATAATTATGTTCAAAATAAAGTAAAAGTCTTGTTTAACTCATTTTTTTTTAGTCGGAATGGATGTGAGGGCAAATAGAAACCTCGTGACCTCACTTTAATGTCCAAAACGCATGCTTTGATTTTGTCAAATAAGCATGCTTTTTGCTTCAGAAAAGCATGTAAAACGCTAGAAATTTCTTTTAGGATGCGTTTGGATTTCTCTCATTGACATCAGTGTTAGTAAAACGCTGCCAAAATGGCAAAAACAATTGACATGCTGCTTCTTCAAACGCAACAATTTTGACAAATTTTCTGCAACTAAAACGCTGCATTTTTAAAAGCATTGTGCGCATAAGCAATCACTAATTTCGGTAGACTATGCATGGAAATCAAAACGCATGCATTTTTGCAATAAAACGCTGCAGTTCAAAACGCTGCGGAAAGGCAAGAAAAAACGCAACGTGCGCACACAGCCTAAGACTATATGCACACGCTGCAGTTTTAACTAAAACTGCACCTTGTCACAGAGAGCTTAGAAATGTAAAAAAATAAATGCTTGTAATGATGATGCGTTTTTGGTGCTTTTTTGATGCCTTTTTCACGCGTTTTTGTCAATTCTGACTTCATGTGTATGTCGGTATAGAAAGTGTGAAAAAACTGCGACAAAAAAGCAAGAAGAATGAATATGCTGCATTTTTTTGTCAGAAGTTTGTGACAAATAAACTGCAGACAAAGAAAATGTAACATGTGCACAGCAAATCTGATTTCTCATAGACTTTGCTGGGAAGTCAAAAGTCAGATCTTTCTGACAATAAAACTGCACCAAAGAAGCGACAAGTAAACAACAAAAACTTAAGGCCATGTGCGCACTAGAACTTGACTTTTTCTCTAGGAAAATCTGGACCCTCTTAAAGAATCACAGCATTTTTTTTATACCCATAGGTTTTCCTGGGGAATGACTGCAGAAATGTTAAGCCCGCTTTACACGCTACAATATATCTTACGATGTGTCGGCGGGGTCACGTCGTAAGTGACGCACATCCGGCATCGGAAGGTACATTGCAGTGTGTGACAGGTACGTGCGATTGCGATTGAACGTTAAAACGTTCATCGCATACACGTCATTGAATCCTGACGAATTGCACGTCGGGTTGTTCAATGTTCCCGAGGCAGCACACATCGCAGTGTGTGACACCCCGGGAACATTGAACAGATCTTACCTGCCTCCCGCGGCTCCAGCCGGCAATGTGGAAGGAAAGAGGTGGGCGGGATGTTTACGTCCCGCTCATCTCCGCCCCTCCGCTTCTATTGGCCGGCTGCCGCGTGGCGTCGATGTGACGCCGAACGTCCCTCCCACTCCAGGAAGTGGAGGTTCGCCGCCCACATCGAGGTCGTATGGACGGGTAAGTACGTGTGACGGGGGTTAATCGTTTGTGCGGCACATTTAACAAATTGAACGTGCTGCACATACGATGGGGGCGTTGCAAATCGCATACGATATCGTATGCAGAATCGTAACATGTATAGCAGGCTTAAGACACATATTCTGCCACAAATTCGCCGCAAATCTGCAGTAAAATTAGCGGTAAATTTGCTACATGCGCACATAGCCTTACAGCTTATTTTTTTCCCTACTGTATTCAGCAAAATCAAGCTATGCTTTTTCTTTTTTCCAATAGTTATAAAAAGGATTCCTTATATACAAATTGCATTAAAAAATATTTCCATATTCATAGCTATGTTTTAGAAACAATCTCATGTATTACATTACAGTATAATATTGAAATGGTCTCTCCAGGGAGGAAGGAGGGAGACAAACTCTAGCGCCACCTATTGGAAGTAGCAATCCTAAAAGTCAAAAGTGGCTTCTTAACAAGCCTTTTGAAAAGACTAAAGATTTATGCCAGATCAGAACCACAATTTGCAGACACAGTGTTTCAAGGTGATTGTCCCTCATCAGTGCAAAGTATGAGTATCTGATCTGGCTTATGAGAAGCTATAGTGGGGACCACGAGGAAGACTATTCTCCTTGCGGAGACCTGACAAACCAGTGGACAGTAAAATATCACAACTGTAGCTTTCTAAGAGGTTAAACATTTCCCTGCTTGTTTATAAATAATGTTTTATTTAGCTGAAAAAATGTTTTACCTCACAGAAAGAATCAGCTATGACCCTGTTCTGCAATGTCTGTATACCTTTTTGCTTCCTCCCCTACACAGGAGATGTGGTAAGATCAGACCATGTGCCTCTACGGTCAGACACGGCCATTACACAGTGCATAGCAGGGGCACATATGTAAGATTATCTTTCCTCAGGGATTTCCAATTGTGGAAATTATTATTATTTCAAGATCTATTGATTAAAATATATTTGGTTGATGGGACAACCTTGGCTTTCAGAAAATCATTCACAACTCATGTACATTACTGTTTAGTAACCGGCTTCAAGGCCTGATAAGACCCCTGGGCAAAACATGGTTTAGGTTTCTTCTCTACTGGTTTGGAAAGAAGTGAATGCAACATAGAGCAGTGGCTAATATCTGATCATTATCTACAGTACATGAATATAATACAAACATGATACTGTAAATCAAGATGTTATTACTGTTGAGGGGATTAATGATACAGAACCTGTAGGCTATGTGCCCACAATGAAAGTGTCCTGCGGATATATCTGCAGGACATTCCGCAGGAGCTCCCAGAAATCCGCAGCACAACTTTGTTTACATGCTGCGGTTGTATTGCGGAATGTCCTGCGGATATGCTGCGTTCATTCTGCATTGAGGATACAGTACCATGGCTTCGGCACTGCATCCTCAATGCAGAACAAGTGCTGGAGTGATCGGGGCGTTAATACTTACCTCCATCACGCAGCACTTCACTTTCCGGCCGTGTCTGTCAGTGTCTTCACTTTGCAGGAGAAGGTGGGCGGGCCTGAACTAGCTCCAGCTGTCACATCACACGTGACCGGAGCTCGTGCAGGTCCCACCCACCTCCTGCTCCTGGCTCCACTGCGCTCCCCTGCACCGGAGGAAGTGACTCCGGTGTCTTTTATCAAGGCAGGTAAGTATGGGATCGTATGGAATGGTAATTGACATGCTGCAGATTTTTCCACAGGGAAATCCGCATCTGCGGAAAAAAACGCAGCATGGGTACAGCACCCCCCAAATACCATAGAAATGGCTGGGGACTCGCTGTACTGCAGATTTTTGAAAAATCCGCAGAATTTCCACGAAAAAATCGCGGAAAATTCCGCGAATATAGCCTTATAGGTTATTTCTGCCGCACAAGCATCATATTCTAAGAACTGGCAATGATTATAACACTGCATTTGTTATGATGAAAAAATTAATAATTGTGAAATTATAAAGTAGTTCATTTACAAGTTTTTTTAATTACCGTACATTTTGAGACAAACTGCAGCACTTGATCTTTCTTGGATTTTGTAGCATACCATAGCTAGCCGCCTCATTTCTTGTGATAGAAGAAAATGGATTCATTTCTCAATTCTAGGTCCACAGAATGTCACACACTGATGTGTGTCAAAGGAAAAAAAAAGGTTTGTCCAACAGTTTCACCATCAGGGCAAGAGAAATGTTCTGCCCACAATTATTAGGCTATGTTCACAAGTTGTGTCTTTGCTGGGGGTTTTTGCTGCATTTTTATGCAATTGAAAAGCTGCTTTACAGTACCAGCAAAATCTGTGAGATTTCAATACTCTTATGCAGATGGTTGCTTTTTTTCCCCCTAACTGACCTGGAAAACTGCTGCGATTTTGAAAATTGCACCATGTCAATTCTTTCAGCATTTTTGCAACATATTTTCACCTTAAAAATCAATAAGAAAATGCAACAATGCAACCATGTATTTTTGCTGCTTTTTTTGATGACTAAATCTACAGGTAAGTTTATTAACCCCTTCACAACTAATGACAAACCTATACATCATTGGTCATGTGTAACCCTTATAATGCAGGCTCACATGGCAAGCCTGCATTATTCCCTGCACATCATCCGATCAGGAGACATGTGCAGCTAATCCGATCCAGCCATGCCTGTTAACCCCTGACTGACAGTGTGGCGCCCCTGACCTGGTCAGGCACCACTGAGTACTGCACCCATGCTGGGGGCAGTACAATACAGGTAAACCAGAAGGCTGACCGAGGTGTGACTACACAGGAGCATAGCAATCAGGTCTCACACATGTACCTTTGGGAGGACTCCAGAGAGCTTCCAGGAGGGGGCGTGGCCTCCATGTCCACTCAAGGGGTGTGGTGGAGAGCCTGGTTGCTAGGTTGCGTAGGCAAGAACAGGAGAGGAGGAGCAGTGAGCCAGTGAGTGAGTGCAGCTCAGGGAGAGCAGACGCATGCAGCAGACCCTGGAGTCTGTCACAAGTTGACAGCGTACGTGCAGAGACTATTGACGGGGGAGATCGGTCACCTGGCAGTGCCACCCGAAATCCATCCAAGGCTAGAGAGAGCAAAGGGGTGGCAGAGTAAGGGGACTGCCAGGGAGGTACCAGGCCCGCAAGGGTAACAGGTCCCAGTGCAGAGATAGATTCACCTTTCTTCTGCCAAACCTGCCGGTGTGGGGCCCTTAAAGCCCACATCATACCACCACAGAGTTCGCAGCCACGTAGCAAAGAGAGGGCCCATAGTTCACAGGAGGCAAGCAGCCGGAGTGACCTGGTCCAGGCTACAAGCAAACGGGCCGAAACGAGAGGAGCAGCAACTTCCCTGGGTGACCCCCGTAGGGACTGCAAGTCGGGGTCATCACAAACAACAGAAGGGCTAGAGAAGGCAAGTCAGTAGCCACCCTCACAAGTCAGCCTGATGGACGCCTGGTTCCAGCCTGGTTCATCCCAGCTACGCTCGGGTTACTCACCCTGCCACCATAAGTGAGTAAAATCCCTGAAAGACTGTTTGGACTGTGCCTGAGTCATTCTGCGCCTTGTGGTTCCACACACTTACACAGGGCCCTGGGGCTTGCCTCACTCTCGGGAGGCCACTGCAACTAACTGCACCCACCATCAGCCCCAGGCATCCCTTAATCTGCAGTGGCGGTCACCCTGACCACAATACCGAGAGTGGCGTCACGACAATCCTAAGAAGACATCTTACCTGTGACCAGACTGTTCCATCCACGTGGAGTCCCTGAAGGTAATGCACCGACACAACACCTGTGGGGCTTCACAACAGCGCGATCTAAAGTGCTCCGTTGGTGAGGAGTGTAACAGGACCAACCCCAACACACACACACTCACTCACTCAAACCTCTCATTTAAAAACAGCGTAACGGGGTGCTGAACCTTCCCTGCTTGGCTATGGTGACTGCCCCCAGCACTCTAACTTCATGACTGTGAAAATTGATTGATCTGTGATATATTCCAGCAACAGCTATTTTTTTTTAATCTTCACCCAATCCAAACAAGGAGAACAGTTTAATACCCATTTGTCCTAATTTTGCTACTAATTAAAAATCCTGAAACCAAGGCTTGTGTGTCACAGAAAGTGCTTCCTGACTTGTTAGATAGGAAGCTATTGATTTTATAGTTTTTTACAGTTAAAAGAAAAATCTCCACAATCCAGAAATTTAAACACAATTGACTATACCGCTCAGTGTGCATGTTGTAAAAAAGATATATATTTTTGCCCACTTCCTTCTTGCAATAGTCCAACATTAAACCCATACATATCACTTGAATGTTGGTTACCACCAGTTGCTATCTCTTTTCCCCTAGCCAGATAGGTTGAGAGTACTTTGACATTAATAAGACTGTGTTTACATTAACCCCTTATCGACCACGGGCAGTAATATTACGTCCTATCGGTCATAGTGTTACTGCCCGCAGTCTGCCGCCGGCAGCATGCCGCGATCGGCGCACATCTCAGCTGATTTTCACAGATGAGATGTGTGCCTGCTAGGCACGAGCAGAATCGTTATCTGTTCATGCCGTTTAACCCCTTAAATGGCACTGTCAATATGTGACAGCGCCATTAAAATGGCATCGGCGGTAAACATTTACTTATATGCCGATACGGGAAGTCACGTGACGTGATCACGGGACTTCCGGTGGTTGTCATGGTAGCACAGGGTCATGTGAAGACTCCTGTAGCTCACATGAATTACTTTCGGTTTCACTCGGCTCTGAGTGTATCTGCAGTTTACAGCTGTACAGCTGTGATCAGCAGATAGGGCAGAGCGATCGGATTGCTGATCCATGTAGTCCCCTAGGGGGACTAGTAAAATAAAAAAAAGTTTTAAAAAATAAAAAAAAACAAAAAAAACTAAAAGTTCAAATCACCCCCCTTTTGCCCCATTGAAAATTAAAGGGTTAAAAAAATAAAAAATATACACACATTTGGTATCGCCGCGTTCAGAAATGCCCGATCTATCAAAATATAAAATCAATTAATCTGATCAGTAAACGGCGTAGCGGCAAAAAAATTCCAAACGCCAAAATTACGATTTTTGGTTGCCACTATATGGTAAAACTTATGGTTTCCTTTAAAAGTGTATCTCGTTCCGCAAAAAATGAGCCCCACATGACCATATTGATTGAAATATAAAAAAGTTATGTCTCTCGGAAGAAAAATGGCGAAAAAACCCCAGAAAGGAAAAAATTGTCCGGTCGTGAAGGGGTTAAAGGAAATCAGTCAGCAGATTTTGCTTTTTGCTACCTCATCTGAAAGCAGCATAATGTAGGATAAGTGACCCTTATTCCAATAATATATCACTTAGTTTATTGGGTGCAGCAGTTATAACTTGATTCTTACATGTAGCAGAGCTCATATACCTAATCCCGCCAAAAGCACAGCTTTCTATATACATTGTCTATTGATAGTGAGCTGCTTAGAAGATGAGAGGATGTGGTAGGTCTAGCAGTCCAGGCAGGGATAATCACCTGGTGATAAAACCTTCATTATAAGTAAACAAAAGCACACAGCCTGATATGTGACACATCGCTGAATTCAATATTTTAACCCCTACATCACGCTGTCCTCGGTTTATATAGAAAAAACCTGCTGACAGATTCCCTTTAAAGAGCTCAAAACGGTTCAGTATACACCAAGTCAAAAGTGGTTCTGTGAGCAGGTCTATGTCTCCGTGAGACCGCTAAAGGCTGCTTTACATGCTGCGACATCGCTAGCCGATGCTAGCGATGTCGAGCGTGATAGCTCCCGTCCCCATCATACGGCCGATATGTGGTGATCGCTGCCATAGCGAACATTATCGCTACGGCAGCATCACACGCACATACCTGCTCTGCGACGTCGCTGTGACCGGCGAACGGCCTCCTTTCTAAGGGGGCGGTTCATTCAGCGTCACAGCGACGTCACTAAGCGGCCGCCCAATCAAAGCGGAGGGGCGGAGATGAGCGGGACGAACATCCCGTCCACCTCCTTCCTTCCTCATTGCTGGCGGGACGCAGGTAAGGAGATGTTCCTCGTTCCTGCGGTGTCACACAGAGCGATGTGTGCTGCCGCAGAAATGAGGAACAACATCGTTACTGCAGCAGCAACGATATTTGGGAAGAGGGGGGCATGTCACCGATTAGCGATTTTGAACGTTTTTGCAACGATTCAAAATCGCTAATAGGTGTCACATGCAACGACATCGCTAAAGCGCCCGGATGTGTGTCACAAATTCCGTGACCCCAATGAGATCGCTTTAGCGATCTCGTAGCGTGTAAAGCTACCTTAAGTGTTATATATGTATTAGAAACTTTGACGTGAAACAAATTTTGGGGCAAAACTAACTTGAAGGCTAAACTGTCAAATTTAAATATGAAATCATCTCCCTTATCTCTAATACAGTTGAACCTTGGATTACGAGCATAATTGGTTCCGGGAGTGTGCTCTTAAACCGAGTTACTCTAATATCAAAGCAAATTTTCCCATAGGAAATAATTGAAACGCAGACAGAATTGCTGGTGTGCGAGAGGTACAGTACAAGCATTGTGCTGTACTGGTTAGCCGAAAGAAAGGAAAATACTGTATCCACAAATGCAAATTGATAGATATGATATATAGTATATACTGTACTGTACAATGGTATATTGTGTACAGTATGCAGTACATATGGACAGAAAGTTACCTCCAGAGTGGGTCAGAACACGGTGGAAGGACAGAACAGGAAGTGTGCATGGTGAGTATTTGCTCTTATTGCAAAGCATTGCACTTAAACAAAGTTACACATTTTTAGAAAGCTTTGCTTGTCTTACAAAACGCTCTCAAACCAAGTTACTCTTAAACCAAGGTTCCACTGCATATTACTTTTTTATTCTATTATAGGATTCGTCCACCTACATTGGCCTGTTTTTCTTGACAACCCCTTTTATTTCTCATACATGCATACCAAAGGGGTTCAGCACCATAGCACAGTTTGCTGTGTAGTGTAGCATTTCTCCATACAGTAACCAACATGAATGAATATAAAACACCAATTATTAGTGCTTCTCATCTCATTTTAACCTTTTTTTCCGTCCTTCAAAGCTCCATCTATGTCCCCAAACCTCTAAAATTACAATACTGGGTGTTTGCATTGGCATGATGTCTTATTAGAAACGCTTTGCGCTGCCTGGGAAGCCGGCCAAAGTGCTCGTCTTAACATGCCCTAAGGCATTCTCCAACAGAAATAAAATGCATTATATTAACAAGAATGTTATATATAATGCCAGTGTACAGTAATTTAGCAGCTAGTCTCTTCATTTTGTTGTCTCTTTCTTGCTTATTTTGGAGATTTTAGCAGAGAGCAGGAATATATGAAGACAGAGCTCGTAGGCACACAATTTCTGGTGCCTTTGGTCTCCTCCATAAATAAAAGCACACTGAATACACTGAATATCAAAATTACTGTACATTAAAGATGTTGTGAAGAAATTTATTAATTAAATAAATAAAATAAATAAATTAATTAAAATGTATGATGGAACAAAAGAATAAACATGGCTAATCGGGCTTTACACGCTACAATATATCTTATGAGGTTTCGGCGGGGTCACGTGGTAAGTGATGCACATCCGGCATCATTATTGACGTAGTTCCGTGTGACACCTACGTGCGACCCAAATTGTTTGTAAAAACGTTGATTGCATACACGTCGTTCATTTTCTAAATATTGTTCGTCTTCTTGAACGAAACCGGTATATTGTAACATTTGACACCCTACCAACAACGAGCCTCATCGTTCTTATGTACGTCATATGCGTCGCGGGCATGTCTGTACACGCCATGCCTCGCGCCCACCGCTATGATTGGTGTTACCAACTGCGTATCGAAAAAAACAAAAAAATTACTTTAAAATACACAAACACAAAAATGAAATCAGCACAGGAACCAAGACCACAGAACGCACATGCGTCACCGTTTTTTGCGCAACAACTCTGCCGCAGATGAAGCCTTTTATAGTCAAGACGTCCAAACGCAAAGATCAGGTGAACAGAAATCAAGAAATTAAGGACGTATGTGCGTGGGTAGGGCAAGACGTTATACACGTGAACTATGTGCGAAGCTACAACTCTTTCATTCCCGGAAAAGGGGAGTAATATGCTGGTGTCATCGTAAACACTATCTCCTAGATCTAACGAGATATTGATCGATGTGGTATCGTGTAGAATATGTACGTGTGACGGCTCCTAGACGACCTATGTACGATCTCTGCAGATCGTATATACGACCTGGGCGTGTCACATCGCATACGAGATCACATATGAAATTGTAGCGTGTAAAGCAGCCTTTAGAAGCATACAAGAACCAGTATTTAAAGGGTTTACCCATCATCTGCAATTGATGAACTATCTTTACGATAGTTTATCAACATCAGAGCCATGAAGGACTGACTCCCAGTGCCCTGCATGATCGACTTCCCAAAAGAAGTAAACATTGAACAGAACTAAACATCACATTTCAACATGTAACAACTACTGCCAAGAACTGCACATGAGCTCCTATTCCCTCGGAACTTCATCAGTATTAGATGGATGTACAACCACTTTAAAGGGATTGTCACATCAGGTGCCAATTCAAGCAACAAGAACAAACAGATGATGTTTGGGAAGCCACAGCCAGGTATTCTCACTGCAGCAGCCACTGCAATGGAAATGTGGTATTTCATGTTGGTGTCATGGCTCAGTTTGGTGATTCGATCTGGTGACCTGTTATTGCATGGTTGGGTCCTCTGTCTGCTGGGCTATTGCCTCTTCTTCTCTGTCCAAATGCTGATGGTCCCGATTAGCTTTGTTCTTCCTCTTTGGATCACTCCTATCCGAATGTTTCTCATTTTCCTGTTGCTGTCTGCTCTATCACATCTTTAGTTGGGTTATACAGTCATATGAAAAAGTTTGGGCACCCCTATTAATGTTAACCTTTTTTCTTTATAACAATTTGGGTTTTTGCAACAGCTATTTCAGTTTCATATATCTAATAACTGATGGACTGAGTAATATTTCTGGATTGAAATGAGGTTTATTGTACTAACAGAAAATGTGCAATCCGCTTTTAAACAAAATTTGACCGGTGCAAAAGTATGGGCACCCTTATCAATTTCTTGATTTGAACACTCCTAACTACTTTTTACTGACTTACTAAAGCACTAAATTGGTTTTGTAACCTCATTGAGCTTTGAACTTTATAGGCATGTGTATCCAATCATGAGAAAAGGTATTTAAGGTGGCCACTTGCAAGTTGTTCTCCTATTTGAATCTCCTATGAAGAGTGGCAGCATGGGCTCCTCAAAACAACTCTCAAATGATCTGAAAACAAAGATTATTCAACATAGTTGTTCAGGGGAAGGATAGAAAAAGTTGTCTCAGAGATTTAAACTGTCAGTTTCCACTGTGAGGAACATAGTAAGGAAATGGAAGAACACAGGTACAGTTCTTGTTAAGCCCAGAAGTGGCAGGCCAAGAAAAATATCAGAAAGGCAGAGAAGAAGAATGGTGAGAACAGTCAAGGACAATCCACAGACCACCTCCAACGACCTGCAGCATCATCTTGCTGCAGATGGTGTCACTGTACATCGGTCAACAATACAGAGCACTTTGCACAAGGAGAAGCTGTATGGGAGAGTGATGCGAAACAAGCTGTTTCTGCAAGCACTCCACAAACAGAGTCGCCTGAGGTATGCAAAAGCACATTTGTACAAGCCAGTTACATTTTGGAAGAAGGTCCTGTGGACTAATGAAACAAAGATTGAGTTGTTTGGTCATACAAAAAGGCGTTAGGCATGGAGGCAAAAAAACACGGCTTGCAAGAAAAGCACTTGCTACCCACAGTAAAATTTGGTGGAGGTTCCATCATGCTTTGGGGCTGTGTGGCCAATGCCGGCACCGGGAATCTTGCTAAAGTTGAGGGTCGCATGGATTCAACTCAGTATCAGCAGATTGTTGACAATAATGTGCAAGAATCAGTGACGAAGTTGAAGTTATGCAGGGGATGGATATTTCAGCTAGACAATGATCCAAAACACTGCTCCAAATCTACTCAGAAATTCACGCAGAGGACCATTTACAATGTTCTGGAATGGCCATCCCAGTCCCCAGACCTGAATATCATTGAAAATCTGTGGGATTATTTGAAGCGTGCTGTCGTTGCTCGGCGACCATCAAACTTAACTGAACTGGAATTGTTTTGTAAACAGGAATGGTCAAATATACCTTCATCCAGGATCCAGGAACTCATTAAAAGCTACAGGAAGCGACTAGAGGCTGTTATTTTTGCAAAAGGAGGATCTACAAAATATTAATGTCACTTTTATGTTGAGGTACCCATACTTTTGCACCGGTCAAATTTTGTTTAAATGCGGATTGCACATTTTCTGTTAGTACAATAAACCTCATTTTAATTCAGAAATATTACTGAGTCCATCAGTTATTAGATATATGAAACTGAAATAGCTGTTGCAAAACCCCAAATTGTTATAAAGAAAAAAGGTTAACATTAATAAGGGTGCCCAAACTTTTTCATATGACTGTATATGTTCATAATTCTATGCACTATACCTTTAGGTGTCCTTGTGTCTAGGAGTTCCAACCTTTCAGCATATTGGTATACCATTGGGTAAAGACCAGTTGAGGTTCTGCTGTGAGTCGGTTTGTTTTCTTTCCTAGCCCTTATTCCTTTCACCTTATATCTAAGTGTGAATTCTCTCAATCTGGGTTTTTGTGTCTTTCTGCACATTTTCTTTTCTCCTTGTGGGCAGTGTATAGCGGCCTCTCTTCTAGAGGTATGTGAAACCCCTCAACAGCCTTTTAGGGAGTCTAGTCCGAGGTGGTGTTTTTACTTGTACAGCAAGGGTCTTTCTAGTCTGTTCTGGGATCAGTTGGGTAAGACCACACCTTCTCCCTGCATTAAGTCCCCCCTTTTCCATTAATCCATTAACCGTGTGTGAGAGTGTTTATGTTCATAACAAGTTGCCATTCATATGTAATATAGGGATGAACAGAATCTAGCTCATAGTTCACTTCATGAGTCAACTTCTTTAGTGGAGAATACTAATCCAACCAACTATTATTGACTCATTTATTATATGACACTTTAAGGACAAGTTATCCTTTGTTTTTTCCCACCAATATGCATGACTCTCTTTTGCCTAATGAGAAAGCCATATTTGGGTGAAATTCCAACTGGCTATATATATATATATAAAAAAAGATATTATATATATATACACACTTTATATATACATATATACATACATACACATATATATCTACATACACAGTATATACATACACAGTATATATATATATATATATATATATATATATATATATATCTGACAAAATGGTGTGTATGTGTATAAATAATATAATAATAATACACACACACACACACACACACCATTTTGTCAGTAATTATTGTAAGATAAACCTTTACAGAAGCTAGATTGGGACTATGGTTTAGACAACAAGCCTGCAATTTCAATTAAAAATTGTCAATGTATCAGTGGGGCAAATCATAGACACGTATTTCACTGATACGCCCCATTACTTCACACTGAGCAGCCTCTGATCTTTAAACACAATTCAATATTACAGTCAATTAAGGAACTTTATAAGACACAAAGGTTTCTCAATTATGGCCTCGATTATTGTTAAAAAAACATTGTTTGTGAAAATGAAATTGCGCATTTATATTTAATAACTGGTTGTACTAATTATAGTGGAGCCTCAGTAATATTAGCCTATTCTCCTGTTAAATTCCTCAAATGTAATATATAAATGAACTTAAAATTATAAGACACCTATCAATATGTGCTCTTGCTTTTTTCAGATAAGTAATTGCTTCATTCATTATATAAATGCAGGTATATTATATTTTGTCTAAAGAACAGAAACTGTTCAATATGCCAAATACCCCCAAATGGGAGTTGTCTAAAGAGGGGTAACAGCAGATGATAAGTTGCCCATACAACAAGTTACACATTATAGGCTATGTTGACACTTTGGGCAAAGGTGATGGATCCCCTTGAAACAATAAGCTAAGATTGGGGATCTGTCAAGGGTAAACCACAAAACAAGGAATTACATTTTCCCCCCAAAAATTCAAGAATTATTCTTGGATCTGTCAAGGTTGCCATTGTTTTAGGAGTAATAGTGTTGTATGTTGTGTTATTGCAATAATTTGTAACCAAAAGCTCAGTAGGACCATTGATGGAGGCTCATAGCAGAGATGCAAACAAAATTTCAGTTTTCCAGCTTTACATGAATTTGTACATTAGTCAACGTCAAAAGGTAAAAAAGCAATGTGCCTGGAGCTGGGGACTTGTAGTAAATCCTGGAGGTGCAGGAAAGCATAGTGGTTGCTATGTCAAATTCGTTGTCTGTTCGTCATGCTATTTGATTCAACCTTGATTCTGTTGGAATATTTTACCATTTAGATGTATCATCATTGTTCCCATTCAGATACAGAAATCTCCCCACTTGCAGCTTACATATGGAGCTATGAAGCTCAAGTGATCATTTACCATTAATCTGTATTGGTTAGTTGCTTCATTTGAATTTATGCAATGAGGATTCAGTTAATTGCCATTATATAACCAGAAGCCTTTTATATATATATATATATATATATATATATATATATATATATATATATATATATATATATATATATATATATACATATTATAGTCATATTTGTGTATACATATGTCACATCTTTTTATAATATATATATATATATATATATATATATATATATATATATATATAAAAATATATATAGATATATGTGTGTGTGTGTATATATAGTACAGACCAAAAGTTTGGACACACCTCATCTCTAGAACAACTATTGAGAGGAGACTTTGTGCAGCAGGCCTTCATGGTAAAATAGCTGCTAGGAAACCACTGCTAAGGACAGACAACAAGCAGAAGAGACTTGTTTGGGCTAAAGAACACAAGGAATGGACATTATACCAGTGGAAATCTGTGCTTTGGTCTGATGAGTCCAAATTTGAGATCTTTGGATCCAACCACCGTGTCTTTGTAGAAAATGTGAATGGATGGACTCTACATGCCTGGTTCCCACCGTGAAGCATGGAGGAGGAGGTGTGACGGTGTAGGGTTGCTTGCTGGTGACACTGTTGGGGATTTATTCAAAATTGAAGGCATACTAAACCAGCATGGCTACCACAGCATCTTGCAGCGGCATGCTATTCCATCCGGTTTGCATTTAGTTGGACCATCATTTATTTTTCAACAGGACAATGACCCCAAACACACCTCCAGGCTGTGTAAGGGCTATTTGACTAAGAAGGAGAGTGATGGGGTGCTACGCCAGATGACCTGGCTTCCACAGTCACCAGACCTGAACCCAATCGAGATGGTTTGGGGTGAGCTGGACCGCAGAGTGAAGGCAAAAGGGCTAACAAGTGTTAAGCATTTCTGGGAACTCCTTCAAGACTGTTGGAAAGCCATTTCCGGTGACTACCTCTTGAAGCTCATCAAGAGAATGCCAAGAGTGTGCAAAGCAGTAATGAAAGCAAAAGGTGGCTACTTTGAAGAACCTAGAATATAAGACATATTTTCAGTTGTTTCACACTTTTTTAGGTATTTCATTCCACGTGTTTTAATTCATAGTTTTGATGCCTTCAATGTGAATCTACAATTTTGAGAGTCATGAAAATAAAAAAAACTCTTTGAATGAGGTGTGTCCAAACTTTTGGTCTGTACTATATATATATATATATATATATATATATATACACAGGGTGGTCCAAAAGTAGGTGGACTGAGAATGATAACATTTATTTTGATTTACGGTATATATAAAATTATATTTGCTAACACAAGCATAACATTGACAATTAAATTTGATTCTGAACAATAATACAAAAGCCCTTACATTTTATCACCGCAGGTGCTCAAACTGTTTTCCATTACCATTTGCACAGCTTTGAAGTCTGCTTCGACAAACATTTTTGCACAAGTCTCTTTGAGTATTAATTTCTTGAAATGCATCTCTTATGTATATTTTCACATCACTGACACTTTTTGTTTTTTGACTATAAACTTTGTCCTTGAGTACTCCCCAAAAGAAAAAATCCATTGGGGTCAAGTCTGGTGAACGTGTCGGCCAATCAAGTGGGCCTCTTCGGCCAATCCATTTATTAGGAAATGTTTCATCAAGATACTTGCGGACTACTCTTGAATTATGTTAAATGCATGTTCTCATTATACCAATAAATACAACTATGCCCCTTGCGGTGTGCCGCCAGGTTATTGGGGCCGCTGCTGCAGGGGTCCTGCTGGGGCTGATGGAGTGGTGCAGCTTACATGTTTGTGCCCTTCGTAAGCAGGGACAGGCCCCAGCAGTGAATGATGGGGATTGCAGTGGGGAACCGTCTGTGTGAGTGCACGGGACGATAATAATCAGTCCACACTAGTATTGCAGTTTCAACTTGCCTTGCTTTTACTTGTGGTACTTGGACACGCTAGTGCTGGTTACAGGTGTTTCCGCTCCCCTTGTTCTCCGGCCAGCTGTGACCTGGGTTGGCTGTCCTCCGTGCACACTCGTTGTGGTTGGACTCCTGTTTCATGGAGCTACTTGGAAGTCCCTTTTTTTAGTCTTGGCCCTAGTGCAGGCAGCCAGGACTATTTAAGGGGTTCAGTCCCTGGTCCCGACTTTGCTGATTGTGCTTCAGACTTTTTGGGTTGGCGATGGACCCTGGATATCTTCTCACCCGGCAGAGTTAACAACTGACCATAAAGTGTCCCACTGTCCTAGGGTCTGCACCCCGCATTGTGCTGTGTTCCATGAGCCTTGGTTCCAGACTTCCACAGGCATCCTGTGGTTCCTGGAGTCTTACACTTCCACAGGTAACCCATGGTGCCTGGAGTCCTGGTTCCGTACTCCACGGTACCTCACTCCTTTTACAGCACTCCGGTGTTGCTTCAGGTCTTTTCTGTACTTTTCACATTCTTCTCCTCACGCTTTTCTCTACACCTCCACTTAACTCCACTACTTCACTTCTCTCCTTCACTTCCTTACTTAACTGACTACTTCCTCTCGCCAACTTCCCAACTGACCACTGGCCCCTCTCCCTCGCTGGGTCTCTCCCTACAGATTGGGTGGCGACTATCCAGTCAGTGCCATTCCCTTTTACCTGTTGCTAGACAGTCTCCCACTTTGGTGTTGGGGTTGTGTATGTGGCCTGAAGATGCTGGTGTACTGGCCGGCACAGATATTCTGGGGTTTGGGTTTCAACTGGTTACATTTGTGGCACCTGGTACCGCAGGGGTGCTACAAATGTATGAATCAAGCCGTATACAAGGTTATCCTGGAAAAACAGTTGCTTTCTTCTGCTTAGGCAATTTTCCCCAACTCTGAGGACTGTTTTTTTTTCCAGCAAGACAATGTGCCATGCCACATAGCTAGCTCAATCTGTGTGGATAAAGGACCACCACATCAAAACTCTGTCATGGCCAGCCCAATCTCCAGACCTGAACCCCATTGAAAACCTCTGGAATGTAATCAAGAGGATGATGGATAGTCACAAGCCATCAAACAAAGAAGAACTGCTTACATTTTTGCACCAGGAGTGGCATAAGGTCACCCAAAAGCAGTGTGAAAAGCTGGTGGAGAGCATGCCAAGATGCATGAAAGCTGTGATTAAAACATGGTTATTCCACAAAATATTGATTTCTGAACTCTTCCTGAGTTAAAACATTAGCATTGTTGTTTCTAAATGATTATGAACTTGTTTTCTTTGACATTTTGTCAGTAGTTTATAGAATAAAAGAACAATTTACATTTTACTCAAAAATATACATATAAAGAGAAAAATCAGAAAAACTGAAAATTTGGAAGGGGCCTCTTAATATTTTCCAGAGCTGTATATCCATTTATTTGGATTTATTTGCCAATGACTTATGTATGTATAGTATATGTGGTCTATAAATGGTTGTTTTTATACATGATTTGTATTGAGCCTGTAGAAAAGTAGATTGGAAATAAACATCCCTTTACGTCTGTGGTGCCAGGGTCAGCTTTCAGGCCCTGTACAAATGTTACCTGAGCTGAGTATTCTTTATTAAACCTATATATGAGCGATACATAAAAGCATTGAAAATGTGCTCTGCTGAAGAGCTTATTGCATTGATTTGGACTTCATTGTGATTAGTTGACTCTCCATGGAATATAGGAAACTACAAGAATGAACAGATTGAAATGAGCGTCTGCTGAGAAACATCTGCTGGAGATTATTTTGTCCTATTAGATGGTGTTTAGTGTGTATGTTCAGTGTATGTGCCAGGAAATGCTCACAGAAATACGCCATGCAGGTCCACGCAGGCCATTGGACATGACAAATGCCAGAAGAGTATATATATATATATATATATATATATATATATATATATATATATATATATATATATATATATATCTATATATATACACATGAGAGTATAGTTTTTATTTTGACTGTATAGGTAAACATAGCCTACTGGGCTTTCCTTTAAGAAGAGAAACTAGATAAAATGTATAGCATGCAATATACATTGTTTACAAAGGATAGATTTGGACAATAATAATAATAATAATAATTTTATTCATTTATATAGCGCTATTAATTCCACAGCGCTTTACATACATTGGCAATTATTATTATTATTATTATTATTATTATACATTGTTTACAAAGGATAGATTTGGACAATGTATGTAACTGTATGGTATATAGTGGCACAAATCAAGGATTTAGAGTATGTACTGGAAAATTTTACGTTGCCCCAAATGTAAATATAAACATGATGTGAACAGCACAAAACTACAACTCATCCCTTAAAAAAACCAAGGCCTCAAATGGAAACAAACAGAAAAGGACAATAATCCAGTCAGAAAGGTATTAAAGGACCTTGGTTATGAACAGCACAAGATGCCAGGCTGTGTGCCAACAAGTAGAACATTGACAGTTGAACTAGTCATTTATCGCACTCACACACTTGTCTTTCATATTCCAATGGTGAGAATGCATTATTTTGTAATACATGACTATGACTTAAGGCCACTTTACACGCAACGACATTGCTAGTGATGTCGCTGCCGATCGCACCCGCCCCCGTCGTTGGTGCGTCACGGGCAAATCGCTGCTTGTGGCGCACAATATCGCTAGTACCCGTCACACTATACTTACCTTCCCAGCGACGTCGCTGTGGGCGGCGAACAGCCTCTTTTCTAAGGGGGCGGTTCATGCGGCATCGCAGAGACATCACACAGCAGGCGTCCAATAGAAGCGTAGGGGCGGAGAGCAGCCGCATGAAAGACACGCCCACCTTGTTGCTTCAGGATGCAGGTACAGTGCTGTTCGTCATTGCTGGGGTGTCACATGTAGCGATGTGTGCTGCCTCAGGAACGACGAACAACCTGCGTCCAAAAGCAGCAACGACATTTGGGATTTGAACGACGTGTCAACGATTAGGTGAGTATTTTTGATCATTGGCGGTCGCTCGTACGTGTCGCACACAACGACGTCGCTAACAAGGCCGGATGTAAGTCACGAATTCCGTGACCCCCAACGACATCTCGTTATCGATGTCATTGTGTGTAAAGCGGCCTTTAGACTTATCTGTGACAATTCTACTTGGCCTCCATGATTTCCTCTTCTATCTTAATGAAGATTTCTACCCAACATATGTGAAAGTCATATATTTTGAAATTAGATTTACAGCAGTACCCAAAATTTGGCCTTATATTTCCGTTTCAGGTTTTGGGTTTTTTCTGTTCCAGTGAGGTGAATATTTTTCCAGATGTGAAAAAGAACGGAAGTCCATATTAGTGTCACCTTTGAAACAGTTTTTAACCAACTGATGGTAAAAATGGAAGTTTGTTGGTGATAGAAGCAGATGACAAAGTGGCTTGTCGTTTATGAGAACCAAATTAAAAAAAAAAAGCAATATGTCTGCACGTCCTAATGGTGTTTTTGTCAAACTGCAATCACAACCAAATATACAGTTAGGTCCAGAAATATTTGGACAGTGACACAAGTTTTGTTATTTTAGCTGTTTACAAAAACATGTTCAGAAATACAATTATATATATAATATGGGCTGAAAGTGCACACTCCCAGCTGCAATATGAGAGTTTTCACATCCAAATCGGAGAAAGGGTTTAGGAATCATAGCTCTGTAATGCATAGCCTCCTCTTTTTCAAGGGACCAAAAGTAATTGGACAAGGGACTCTAAGGGCTGCAATTAACTCTGAAGGTGTCTCCCTCGTTAACCTGTAATCAATGAAGTAGTTAAAAGGTCTGGGGTTGATTACAGGTGTGTGGTTTTGCATTTGGAAGCTGTTGCTATGACCAGACAACATGCGGTCTAAGGAACTCTCAATTGAGGTGAAGCAGAACATCCTGAGGCTGAAAAAAAAGAAAAAATCCATCAGAGAGATAGCAGACATGCTTGGTGTAGCAAAATCAACAGTCGGGTATATTCTGAGAAAAAAGGAATTGACTGGTGAGCTTGGGAACTCAAAAAGGCCTGGGCGTCCACGGATGACAACAGTGGTGGATGATCGCCGCATACTTTCTTTGGTGAACAAGAACCCGTTCACAACATCAACTGAAGTCCAGAACACTCTCAGTGAAGTAGGTGTATCTGTCTCTAAGTCAACAGTAAAGAGAAGACTCCATGAAAATAAATACAAAGGGTTCACATCTAGATGCAAACCATTCATCAATTCCAAAAATAGACAGGCCAGAGTTAAATTTGCTGAAAAACACCTCATGAAGCCAGCTCAGTTCTGGAAAAGTATTCTATGGACAGATGAGACAAAGATCAACCTGTACCAGAATGATGGGAAGAAAAAAGTTTGGAGAAGAAAGGGAACAGCACATGATCCAAGGCACACCACATCCTCTGTAAAACATGGTGGAGGCAACGTGATGGCATGGGCATGCATGGCTTTCAATGGCACTGGGTCACTTGTGTTTATTGATGACATAACAGCAGACAAGAGTAGCCGGATGAATTCTGAAGTGTACCGGGATATACTTTCAGCCCAGATTCAGCCAAATGCCGCAAAGTTGATCGGACGGCGCTTCATAGTACAGATGGACAATGACCCCAAGCATACAGCCAAAGCTACCCAGGAGTTCAAGAGTGCAAAAAAGTGGAACATTCTGCAATGGCCAAGTCAATCACCAGATCTTAACCCAATTGAGCATGCATTTCACTTGCTCAAATCCAGACTTAAGACGGAAAGACCCACAAACAAGCAAGACCTGAAGGCTGCGGCTGTAAAGGCCTGGCAAAGCATTAAGAAGGAGGAAACCCAGCGTTTGGTGATGTCCATGGGTTCCAGACTTAAGGCAGTGATTGCTCCAAAGGATTCGCAACAAAATATTGAAAATAAAAATATTTTGTTTGGGTTTGGTTTATTTGTCCAATTACTTTTGCCCTCCTAAAATGTGGAGTGTTTGTAAAGAAATGTGTACAATTCCTACAATTTCTATCAGATATTTTTGTTCAAACCTTCAAATTAAACGTTACAATCTGCACTTGAATTCTGTTGTAGAGGTTTCATTTCAAATCCAATGTGGTGGCATGCAGAGCCCAACTCGCGAAAATTGTGTCACTGTCCAAATATTTCTGGACCTAACTGTATATATATACATTGGGGACAGAGATGGTGGGAAGATGCACTAAACTGTTTGGCCACGTGAAAGGTGCGCTAAGCACCTGTACTTGGTTTGAACAGTCATTCTGTGCTCACAGTCTCTTTAAATGTCATAACTTGCCCTACAATAGGCATTAATGTGAATTGCATTATAGCCTTTAGCTGCAGCTAGGCCTCAAACAGATGTCAGTTTTTCATGAATGAGTGTTAGCCATCTTTATAATGGATTGAGTTCACATCTAGTATAGTATATGGATATGTTCACATGTTATGATTTTTTGCGGACTTCATGCTTTGTGCAAAATTGTGTAGACGTGTGATAATGATCTGAGTGGCGGATCAAAATCAGTAATGCAAGTCTATTTGTCTGTGACAAAATAAGACGGCATTTTGATGCCATTCGTGTGCAGTCGTTTTTCCATGGACTGGTAGGAGAAGGTGGAGAAGCTGTTTTTCCCCTGATAACACTCTGATGAAAGAATAATGAAATGGATGAAGAACACTAATTAAACTTAGACCGTTTTTCTTGTATGTGATAAAAGCTGACGTCTGCATATGGCCTTAGCAGTAGGGATGAGCGATCCCGAATGGTAAAGTTTGGGGTTCGTACTGGACAACTGGTGTCAGGGGCTCGAACTCAAACACGAACTTCTCACAGAAGTCTGTGTCAAAGTTTGGATGGTGATTAAAGCTTTTTGAAAGGCTACAGCACAGCCAGTCAACAAGCTTTTGACATGGGGAAGATGCCTGGACGTTTCTGAGAACAAAATAAAGATAAAAATTTTTAAAAAGACATGGAATCCCCCTTATTTTTGATTACTAAGCAAGGTAAAGCATACAGCTGGGGGCTGGTATTATCAGGCTGGGAAGGTCCATGGTTATTTGACACATTCTCAGCCTAAAAATAGCAGCTGTACGTGTTTTTCCACTGACCCATACTTTTGTTGGTCCTTTTCATCCATGCTGACTCTAAAAAACAGACATTTCTCTGTGTGGCTCACATGGACACACATGTGGTTCACATGAACACATGGTCTGTGTGAAAACAGAGAGGTGTGAACACAGAGCTAGCAGGCTTTTGCTGTAAAAAACTGAAAGTTTCCTATCCAAAGAGCCTAGGAAAGAGCCTCTAAATTAATGATGATCTTTTATTAATAGATGAAATGCATTTTACTTTTCCCCTTGGAAGATATTTTCATGGAGCAGAAGCTAAACTATTCATGTACTATTTCTTTTCTGGTATTAAGTCATAGTTTATCCACTTTTTTCAACAATTTATGATATAATCTGTATATTTCTAGGCCATTGGATGAAAAGTTGTAAACAATTATTTGTGTCAATGAAATATTGTGCTGAATTTGACACTTACATGACATAGGAAACTATGACCAAGGCCATTTTCACTTCAGGTCTTTTTTCTCATATGTTAAAAATAGTCTGTTTTTTTTTTCCAGTGTGATCTGAAAAGTGATCCATGTTTTTTTCCGTGTGCTAGACCCAGTTTTGGTTCTTGTGTCAATTTTTGCAATCCTGGCTACTTCCGGTTTTGTCTCCCCCCTCCCAATCTTTTTTTTAACTTCTCCTACGCATTAACCAGTAAAATTCAGAAAGCACAATGTTTTATTTTTCATTGAGCTAATGACTTGCTCTGGTCAGTTTGGCCCGCAACATGTGTAGCGCCCCTGAGACCATCAGGGTGCTATAAGGTTCTGCATCCCCACAAGGATGCAGGGCCTACCCCCTTAGGGACCCAGAACCCCAGTGCTGGTAACACCAAAAACCCAGGTAATCCCAGTTTTCCCCAACAATCCCCCATAGAATTGTACCCAGCTAGGGTGAGACCAATGGATGGCCGCCTAGAGATGGAGCCACTCCAGTCCACTAGTTGACCAGGTGGGAGGGGCAGACTGTGGAAAGTAGTCAGTTTAGAGTTGACTGGGGAAGTGTAAAGGTGGAAGTGAAGTGACTCCCTGACTCGTACCCAGGAGAAGTGGTTACCGGTGGAGTACGGTGGAGTACTCCTGGATCTATGCACTGACGGGGTACAGTACCCTAGGACAGAAAAGAGCTTCAAGCTGACCTGTTAGGCTGGGGCCACACGGGGACTACTGCGATCCCCTTGCATGACACTCGGCTCACGCTGGCAGTACAGCAGAGCCGAGTGTCATGCGTGTGTCCTTGCAACTGAGGTCCGTTCGTGCGAGCAGACCTCAGCTGCGGGGGGCGGGCTGGCACTCAGGAGGGGAGGGAGGGATTATCTCCCTCTCTCCTGCGTAGCCGGCTATTGTCATTCTCGCACTGCACTAGCGGTACACCGGTGTACCGCGAGTGCAGTGCGATTTTTCTCTCGCCCCATTCACTTGAATGGGTGCGAGAGAAAGAGTCTCAGCTTACAATCACAGCATGCTGTGATTGTTTTCTCGGTCCGATTAGGGCTGAGAAAATAATCGCTCATGTGTGCTGACACACAGGCTAGAATTGGTCCGAGTGGAATGCGATGTTTTATAGCACTCCACTCGCACTGTTTTTCTCGCCGTGTGGCTTAGGCCTTAACACCTGCACAGCAAAGGGGACCATCAAGAACCTTGCTGACCCTAAAGAATCCGAAGACTCAGCAGCAAAGAGAGAGCCGGGGACAGGACCAGAGACTCCAACCCCACAGGGTTCACGCTACCGTCAGGCGGACAGAGGTGGACAAACCACAAACCGGGGACCCCCAGTGTTCCATACCACGGGGACCCACTTACCAGAGACTGCTACAGGGGAAGACGGTACCAGAGAACCAGACTGGCACTGGGATGATGGGGACCTGAAGGCGTAACCAGCCGGCCTCGGGCAACCAGTTAACATCTCAAGTGAGTAAACCAGTTGCACTGAATACCTGTCTGGACTCCTTCTTGCGACGTCCAGTGCATCATACACCTGCTGGGGTAATACCCTATTTGCTTAGGGCCCAAGTCATCAGAGCTGCACATTCCATCAGCCCCAGCAAAACCTGCAGCGGTGGTTCCCTACACTTGGCGGCAACACCGCAAGTGGCATCACAAATAACTTTATTCACAACTCCCCTGTAAATATTCCCCATTACAAAAAGGGCCCAGGGCACAGAACCGGGTAACGGCCAGTGTAGAGACACTGCCCGGAACCGAGTACCCCATATCCCTGGGTGCTACACATGTCTCCATTTTTTGGTGGGGCGGACAATCGGTCCTCAAAAAAGAAGACTATGTGGAAAAGCACATTCTAATGGTTTTGTGATCTATCCATACAAATGATGATTAGCATACTATATGGGTTGACACTCAAGCAGGCAATAAGTAGTGTTTACACAGGCAATGCAGTTTGCTCCAAACAGGTGGAATTATATTGCTTTCATAAACCTTCAATGGATTAAAAACAAAACAGCCTCTTACAGGTTCAGAGATATAACAGCAAAGAAATAGTTAATTCAGCTGGCACATATATGTCAGTGCAGGCTTACAGATTACAGTCCGTCTTCCTGGAGCAAACTTTCCAAAAATAAGGGGTATGGTATTTAGTCTCAGTGTCCCCTGCAGGCTCAGCTCCAGCTCTGAACGGATGTATTCCAGTCTGTGCAACGCTCGCACTACACAGCCTGGTCCCTCAGCAGTTCCCACACACTGCACTCTGCTCAATCTCCAGCAAACTCAGAGGCCCAGGTGAACACATGCCTTGGATCTTAATCAAAGCTAGCCAGGTGCATGCAATCAATACCTACAGTGCTAGGATTTTACCCAATCCCAACTGGGTTTTCTATATGTGCCAAAAATTCTGTTTAAAATAACCTTAAGTCCAAGTTCAGATGTCCGTGTATTACAGTCTAAGTACGGACCGCGATACACAGAATGGACATAGGTCTCCTGACCAAAATTTGTCCCACAGTTGACTCAAAGTCATATATGTGTATGACGTTGTTAAGTTTGGGTCCGTAGACTCAGGCCAGTCTGTACATTGCTGTTCGTACTTGAAACAATATATACAGATGTCTGAATTTGACCTTACATACCAAAGACTCTTAGGATGAAAGTTCCTTGTCAGTCGCAATGGATATATAACTTGCATTTATAAGAGAATATATACCTTGTATTATTATGTCATACGGACACAATTGCATGATGTGTCATCATGTAACCAAGCTATCTCTTGTATTAAAGCATGATCACATCAGGTTTTCTGTCTTTGGATCTAAAAAGAATATTTGTGATAACAAGTAGAGATTAGGAATATGGTGGAAAGGATAAATATGTAAGTACATGTAAAAATGTCTCCATTCATCCTTAACTCTGATAAATGCACCATGAGCAGGAATAGACTTTGACCACCATTTGCACATTGAATCAAAGAATCATTCTCTGCTTGCCTTTATTAGAGGCTATTCCAGTGTGACGCCCTGGCCGAGCCAGGTAGTCACAGATAGGGCCCCACACTACACCAGTCCCCTAACAAGGTGACAGTAGCCAAACATTTAAAACCCTAGTCACCTTCCTCAGTGCTTGATGGACAGAGCAGGGGGCAGAGCCAGGTGGTTGGTAGACGCCCACCGAGGAGTTCAGATGGCCTGTGGTGGGAAAGTTCAGTTTACGTCTAGAGTTTAAGGTGGAGAGTTGTGTGCAGCTCCAGCAGAGGCGAGAACCAAAACCTGAACCAGTGCCAGGGTAGGAGCCCTGGTACTGCTGGCTAGGAGGCAGATGGCAGTCTCCGTCTGCAGGAGCTGGGAATACGGCTCGGTGGAACCGAGGTGGACCTGGACAGGGTAGTGGCCCGCTGGTACCGACCCGGGGAACCGACTTGGAAACCGGAGCACAAAGGGGGGTACTCAGACCCTGAAGCTAGGTACAGAAGCTACTGGGGGCTAGCTAATTAACTGATTGCGGCCAGGACTATAGGTCCTGTCCCACCCAAAGTCCCAACTGAAGGCAGCAGCCCAACGAGGGGTAGAAAGCCACTGCCATGGCAGAGAAATCCCACGGGCCAGTGTCTGCGGGCAAAGGGCTCCTCAGACAACCACAAGCCGGGAAGCGGACTCCTGAAGTTGCAAGCGTAGGTAGTCCACCATCACAAAGCAGGTGCGGGAGAAAGACGGAGACCACCAACCGGGTGGGGGACCAGACTGCAGCCGCCTGCGGGCACCGACCACCATCACCTTGGTTTACCAGAGACTCGTGTGTTTACTAATAGTGAGTACATCAGTGCCCTCCGGCCGCCAATCTCCCTGCACCGCCCAACTCCCCCCCAACGGGTCCCGGGGCCACCATCCCTACCAACGGAGGGGTTAACAACTTGCTGCGCAACATCTCCCCCGGGTGCCCCGTAACTGAAATCACATCTCGTGAGTGGCATCACGAACTTAACACGGCTCCGGCCGTACACCTACGTCCCCAAGCCACAAACCCCTTTTTGATCGGAGTGACCGCAGGACCGAGCGGCTCGGCTGCCGAGCACGGGACGGCACACCAGCATTATACATATAGTAAATGTAACTGAGAATGTATTACAATGACCTGTGCTGCAATTTCCATGACATGTAGCTTTTCTGGACATATAGATATTCACTTGCTGTCAGCCATATGTATGTTTTTGGGAAGGACAACTTCATGTGATGTCTGTCCGGCACCACAAACACAGGGTGACTGTCACAGACATACTAAGAGCAATCCAACCACAAAACAGGATCCCAAGGTACCCTGAAACCTTTTAACCCCTATATAGGTATCTGGATTTACTGCAAGGTCAAGGGGATTGCAGCCTGTGGAAAGGCTGCAGTCTAAGGAGGGGGAAAGTAGCCAGGTAGGGTCAAAACCAAGATGTCCGTAAGGTACCAAATCAGCAGGCAGGAGAAATGTCAGGAAAACAAGCTGAGTTCAAAACCGAGATGTCAGGCAGGGTACAAAATCAGCAGGCAGGTGAAATATCACTATAACAGGGAGAGGTCAAAATCACAAGGAACTATAGCATTAAAGTAGAAGGGTGAAGCCAGAAATGCAGCAGTTCAAGTACACTAAGCTATATCTGGCAGGGAGCAGCAGACAACTGAAGAAGGGTGTGGTGCCTTCCCCTAGGCTGGAGCTGGAAGCTGATAACTTCAGCTGGCAGGCACACACCACCACAATCATACAGTGGTACTGCACAGGAATACAAAGCTTGGTGGATGGGCAGAGGCTGCGCTCACCACTACTAGTTCTGACTCCCCCCTATCACCATCACCACCTACAGTGGGAATGCAGCGGCGCCTGGTGACCAGAGCAGAAGTCACATGAACAGATTCCGGTAGAGTATGGACTCCTCCCCTACCACCAGCACCACCAATAGTGGAAACAAGACGGTGCAGAAATCACAGCAGCAGAATCTGGTGGAGACGTGACACTTCATTAGGACTTAATAAAAGATATTTTCCAGCTGAACAAAAAAAAGTTAAAGGGCTCCTATCCTTTTATAATAATAATAATAATAATAATAATAATAAAAAAGATATCCTTATCAATTCCTTCCATGGTATGCACTTGTACTCACCCGTATTTGCTAGGCTTTGCTTCCTGGTCTCTTCCTTGATAGAGCTGATTAACACATTCTTGTGCTACAGATGACATTGTGTTCTGAATGGACCTTTCAGCTGCCTGTTTATCACCGCTCTATCCAGATTGAACAACCAGGGAGAGTAGTGCTGCTGTTCTTAAGCCTAAAGCCCGCTACACACGCTTCAATATATCTCACAATCCGTCGTTGGGGTCAAGTTGTAAGTGACGCACATCCGGCATCGTTTGTGAGGTATCTGCGTGTGACATCTACTTGCGATCAGGATTGAACGCAAAACCGTTGATCGCAAACACATCGTATCATTCTCTAGAATTGAGCGTTTTGTTGTATGAACCTAGTCAATTGTAACGTGTGACATCCCTCATACGATTTCGGTGTCTGAGGCTATGTGCGCAGGTGTGCGCTCTGCACCGCAGCTTAAAAAAGGTCCGCTTCAGAGCGCAGCTGAAAAGCTCCGTTCTGAAGTGCCTCACAATGTCTGTCATTCACTAATCTCTGTCAGTCCGTCACTATCTCTGTCCCTCACTCTCTGTCCATGTCAGTCTATCCCCCTCTCTCATATACTCACCGATCCCCGATCCCCAGCGCTGCACGGCATTCACACTGCTCCGGCGGCTTTTACTGTTTTGAAAAAGCCGGCCGCCCATTAAACAATTTCGTATTCCCTGCTTTCCCCGCCCACCGGCGCCTATGATTGGTTACAGTGAGACACGCCCCCACTCTGAGTGACAGGTGTCACACTGCACCCAATCACAGCAGCCGGTGGGCGTGTCTATACTGTGTAGTGAAATAAATAATTAAATAATTTAAAAAAACGGCATGCGGTCCCCCCCAATTTTAAAACCAGCCAGATAAAGCCATACGGCTGAAGGCTGGTATTCTCAGGATGGGGAGCTCCACGTTATGGGGAGCCCCCCAGCCTAACAATATCAGCCAACAGCCGCCCAGAATTGCCGCATACATTATATGCGACAGTTCTGGGACTGTACCCGGCTCTTCCCGATTTGCCCTGGTGCGTTGGCAAATCGGGGTAATAAGGAGCTATTGGCAGCCCATAGCTGCCAATAAGTCCTAGATTAATCATGTCAGGCGTCTATGAGACACCCTCCATGATTAATCTGTAAATTACAGTAAATAAACACACACACCCGAAAAAATCCTTTATTAGAAATAAAAACACAAACATATACCCTGGTTCACCACTTTAATCAGCCCCAAAAAGCCCTCCATGTCCGGCGTAATCCAGGATGCTCCAGCGTCACTTCCAGCGCTGCTGCATGGAGGTGACCGGAGCTGCAGAAGACACCGCCGCTCCGGTCACCTCCACGCAGGTAATGAAGACAGCCGCGCGATCAGCTGCTGTCACTGAGGTTACCCGCTGTCACTGGATCCAGCGGTGGCCGCGGGTAACCTCAGTGACAGCAGCTGATCGCGCGGCTGTGTTCATTACCTGCGTGGAGGTGACCGGAGCGGCGGTGTCTTCTGCAGCTCCGGTCACCTCCATGCAGCAGCGCTGGAAGCGACGCTGGAGCATCCTGGATTACGCCGGACATGGAGGGCTTTTTGGGGCTGATTAAAGTGGTGAACCAGGGTATATGTTTGTGTTTTTTATTTCTAATAAAGGATTTTTTCGGGTGTGTGTGTTTATTTACTGTAATTTACAGATTAATCATGGAAGGTGTCTCATAGACGCCTGACATGATTAATCCAGGACTTATTGGCAGCTATGGGCTGCCAATAACTCCTTATTACCCCGATTTGCCAACGCACCAGGGCAAATCGGGAAGAGCCGGGTACAGTCCCAGAACTGTCGCATATAATGTATGCGGCAATTCTGGGCGGCTGTTGGCTGATATTGTTAGGCTGGGGGGCTCCCCATAACGTGGAGCTCCCCATCCTGAGAATACCAGCCTTCAGCCGTATGGCTTTATCTGGCTGGTTTTAAAATTGGGGGGGACCGCACGCCGTTTTTTTTAATTATTTAATTATTTATTTCACTACACAGTATAGACACGCCCACCGGCTGCTGTGATTGGGTGCAGTGTGACACCTGTCACTCAGAGTGGGGGCGTGTCTCACTGTAACCAATCATAGGCGCCGGTGGGCAGGGAAAGCAGGGAATACGAAATTGTTTAATGGGCGGCCGGCTTTTTCAAAACAGTAAAAGCCGCCGGAGCAGTGTGAATGCCGTGCAGCGCCGGGGATCGGGGATTGGTGAGTATGAGAGAGGGCTGCTAACTTCAGTAATTTAGGAGATTAGCGGTCACCGGTGAGTCTTCACTGGTGACCACTAATCAGGGCGTGACACAGACAGAGCCGCAGCATGACCGTGAAGTCGGGTGAGGTTCACCCGAGTTCATTCTGACAGTGCGGCTCTGTCTGTGTCTGCTGTCATCTGCCATTCAGCTCTGCTACATGGCTGTCTGTGTCTGCTGTTAGCGGCCATGTAGCAGAGCTGAATGGCAGATGACATAGTAAAAACGCATCCCTACACATTACACACGCTTGGCAAGTCAATAAATAAAAAAAAAAAAAAGGTGCCCAATGCATACGTCACAGAACACATGATCTAAAGGATCGCACACAAAATTGACCAATTTAAAATAGACTACTAACGCACGTGTGACCGCAAATGAACGACCAACGTGAAATCTCATAAGATCCCGTATGCAACCTGGGCGTGTCACATCGCAAATGCGATTGTACAACTAATTGCAACGTGTAAAGTGGGCTTTAGGCTAATTGGTTGGCCTAACTAGCTCTATTGTAATAGGTAAAGCCAAATCTTTCATGCACTGTCGCAGTCACACTGTAAGGAACACAAGGAGATAGGCGGTTCCCTGTTGCTTCACTGGGCCATTATCACTTATGACTACTCACTTCCAGTAAAAACAGTATGAGGTGGAAAGAAACCTTAAAATCACTTATGGGGTGATCTGGGGGGGGGCCTCAATCAGTTTGATTTAATATCGGAGGTGGGGAATTAAGCCCTTAGGCTGGGTTCACACTAAGCGACAGCGACAACGACGTCGCTGTTACGTCACCATTTTCGGTGACGTAACAGCGACCTTGTAAGTCGCTGTTATGATCGCTGCTTAGCTGTCAAACACAGCGACGCAGCAGTGATCATAACGTCGCTACGTGTGCAGAGAGCAGGGAGCCGCGCTTAGCGCTGGCTCCTTGCTCTCCTAGGTACAGTACACATCGGGTTAATTAACCCGATGTGTGCTGCAGCTACATGTCACAGTGCAGAGAGCAGGGAGCCGCGCACACTGCTTAGCGCTGGCTCCTTGCTCTCCTTGCTACAGTATACATCGGGTTAATTACCTGATGTGTACTGCAGCCACATGTGCACAGAGCAGGAGCCGGCACTGGCAGCAAGGGCGGAGGCTGGTAATGAAGGTAAATATCGGGTAACCAGGGAAAGGTCTTCCCTTGGTTACCCGATGTTTACGCTGGTTACAGGTTACCGCAGCTGCCAGACGCCGGCTCCTGCTGCCTGCTCGCTTCATTTCGTCGCTCTCTCGCTGTCACACACAGCGATGTGTGTGTCACAGCGGGAGAGTGACGACCAAAAATGAAGCTGGACATTCAGCAATGACCGGCGACCTCACAGCAGGGGCCAGGTCGTTGCTGGATGTCACACACAGCGACAGCGACGGGACGTCGCTGCAACGTCACAGAAAATGGTGACGTAACAGCGACGTCGTTGTCGTTGTCGCTGTGTGTGACACCAGCTTTAGTCAGTTAAGGTTGGCTGAGGGCCCCTTACTTCCACCACCCATATCACGACTCACAGTATGAGGCATCTCATAAAAGGTTACAGCCATATGGGTGATATAAAAGAAGAGATTCCACTAAAAAGTGTAAAGGTAAACAGTGGGGTGTTACAGCACTATATCTTTTTATATCTGCCCCAAAGCCATAACTGATTTAGGGCCCCCTTTGAACAACCACCACTATTAGGCTCTGCTTATATGTCTACTTGACAGTCCCATTTGTCTGTTAAGTTTTCTGAACAGACAAAATGAATTTGTAACACCCTGGGGTCGAGTGGGTTTTACCTGACTTGTCCCCGGCACGGGGGTGCAGATCCTCTGCGTCATCACGGGCTGGCCTGGCCCGGTTTTGTGACCCCAAGGCATACAGGAGGGAGGATGATGGGGATAGTAGTAAGATGGATGTCGTGATGCCAACTGTAGTACGCAGTCAGGGAGTAGCCACCGTTGCAGAATTCCTCACTGGGGCAGGTGTTATGGCAGCCGGGATGGTGTCACTCCCCACAGGTGGAGCGGGCCACGGGTGGATGACGAGGACAGTAGTCCACGGTAGCACCGACGCGTGGGGTGACGGTGACAGCAAAGACAGAGACAACACGGGGGGGGCTGCAGTTCAAAGTTCTTTTTACTCACAGTTCTTAAGATTCCCCGGAGGTGCCGCTCTCCGCCACAATGGACCTCAGCCGGTCCCGGGTAAATCAGAAGCAATCACCAGTGTCGGTGGAGTGTGAGATCTCCTTTCCTTTGTACTTGGTTGTGGATCCCCGTGGCTTGAAGCGGCTTGGGGACCCCAGTGTCTCTGCTAAGTGTCCCATGGCATGGATCCTCGCCGTGGGGCCTGGCTGCAATCCCAACCCCGGATCCTATGTGTCACTGTGCTTTGGGAAAATGGGTGGTAGGCGATGGGACTTGAAATCCCCTTCCACTGCAGATTCTGGCAGACAACATAGAGTATAATCTGCCCTAGGGCTTCTGCACTCTGTCAGCGCTGGCACTCTGGGAACGGTTAGGCTCAACCTTCAGCTACCATGTTCTCTCCTCTGTCTTACTATCTCCACCGGCTGCCTCTCGCCCTCTTCCAGTCTGGTCGGTTCTAGCAGGAGAAGCTCTCAAGCAGAACTTTCTCCTGCGACAGTGTTGTTCAGAGACTCAGACTTTTCTGACTAGTAACTGGTTGTGTGTTTCACTCCCTCACTCAGTGCCCCTACCCTTGGGATGACTCTTAGTGGCTCTTGCCCGGGTAACCTAGAATTCGCCAGACTTTCTAGCTTCCTGTGTAAGCTAGATGCTTTGTGTAAGGCTGCTTTCACACTTCCATTGTTTTACATCAGTCACAATCCCTGGCCTTGAGGAAATACGGTATTCGGCAAAATATTTTGCAGGATTCCGTTTTTTCCTCATAGACTTGTATTAACGACGGATTGTGACTGGTGGCCCTGCGTTGCATCCGCTATGCGACGACTGATAAGTCATGGAATGACTGACCGCCGGGCAGAAGTAGAATGAGGCGTCAAAAAAACGAAGTGCGCAGAATTCCATTGGCATCCGTCGGTGGTTATAATGGAAGCCTATGGGCGCCTAAATCCGTCCAATACGTCAAATGACGGATTCCGGCGACGGTTCCGTCTTTTAGCAACAGAGCATGCTCAGATGTATAAATTCCTTTCTGGTTAGAAAATATCTTTCTCCCTCTGTCTGTCGGTCTCTCTTTCTCTGTCTGTCGGTCGGTCAGTCTCTCTCTCTCTCTGTCGGTCTCTCTCTCTGTCGGCTGGTCTCTCTGTATGTCTCTCTCTTTGTCGGTCTGTCGGTCTCTTCCTCTCACCCTCTCTCTCATACTCACCGATCACCGGCATGGTGCTGCACAGCTGTCACACTGCTCCATGGCTTCTCCTGCTTTTGAAAATGCCGGCTGCTCATTATTCCATCTCATATTCACTGCTTCCCCTGCCCACAGGTGCCTATGATTAGTTGCAGTCAGACATGCCCCCATGCTGAGTGACAGCTATCTCACTGCAACTAATCACAGCTGCCGGTGGGTGGGTCTATGTAGTGCAGTACAATAAATAAATAATTTAAAAAAATGGCGTGCAGTCCCCCCCCAATTTTGATACCAGCCAAGGGAAAGCCACACGGCTGAAGGCTGGTATTCTCAGGATGGGGAGCCCCACGTTATGGGAAGCCCCCCAGCCTAAGAATATCAGCAAGCAGCCGCCCGGAATTGCCACTTCATTAGATGCAACAGTCCCGGGACTCTACCCGGCTCATCTCGATTGCCCTGATGTGGTGGCAGTCGGGGTCATAAGGAGTTAATGTCAGCCCATAGCTGCCACTAGGTCCTAGCTTAGTGATGGGGGGTGTCTATGAGCCAGATTGGACTCTACTTAACAGATTAGTGTTCATTATCTCTTTCAACAATAGCCAGTCGCATACTGCCAAGCACGGCAGACCACAAGGCCGCTATGGGGCTGGTGAGTTGGAGGGGGCCTGGCGACAGAGCTCCACTGACGCTACCACCTTCATCATTCTCCCGCTTTCTCTGCACTGCAACGTCTCAGCAGAGTGGACACAATGACGCCACTACTGCACGCCCGCTGTGCCAAGATGTGCAGACCCCAGCAGCGGGGGAATGAGGAGAGGTGAATATTTGTTTTTTATTTTTTAAATTGGTGAGCACACTGGTGGAAAACTAAAAGCTGTTGATTATACTATAGGGAGGACTATGGGGGGTACATTATACTATTTTGGGGACTATGGGGGTGCATTATAATAAATGGTGGAATATGAGGGTGAATGGTACTATTTGGAGGATGATGGAGGTGCATTGTAATATTTGAAGGACTGTGAGATGCAATATAATATATAGAGGACTATGTGGGTGCGTTATAACATATGGAAGATTATGGGGGGAGTATTATACTATTTTGAAAGACAATGGGGGTATATTATAATATATGGAGGGCTATGGGGGTACAATATAATATATGAAGGACTATGAGTGTACATTATAATCATTATAATATATGAAGGACTATGGAGATGCATTATTATATATGGAGGACAATGAGGGGTGAATTAAACTATATGGAGGACTATGGGGCTGTATTATAATATTTAGAGGACTATGTGGGTACATTATTCTATATGGAAGACTATGAGGGTGCATTATAATATATGGAGGGCTGTGTTGGAGGCCATTATATAATGTGAAGAAGTGTAGGGGCAATTATACAGCATGAAGGGCTATGTGGGGGTCAAAGTTGAGGATCATACTGTTTTGAGGTCACCATACTTTGCTGGGGTAGTTGAGAGTGGGTACAGTCGGGTCATCATACTGTGTTTGTTGAGGAATTCACTGTGGGATATCATACGGTGGTTGTGGGGAACTTTTGTTGACATCATGCTTTATGGGTGCAATGAAAGGGGAATCTAGCAGATTCAATAGAAGGAAAATTACTTTGTAAGGGCTGTAAAGTTGTGAGATATATTCCTATCTAACCCAGCCAAATGTTTAGTTTGTTTTTTTGGGGGGGGGGGGGAGGGCGGGTTGCAGTAAGAACTTCTGTTATAGGGCTTCATTATTTTTATGTACGCCCCCTTATAATAGCCTCATTACTAATTTATCCTAGAGTCCCTTTAATTCAAAGATAGGATTATTTCTAACATCAAAGGTGTTTAATTCAGCCTCTATGTCCAAATAACATGCTACGTTTCAATTCACGAGAACTTTGTGACCCCAACAAATTGGGGGTCACAAATTTCACATGAATCGGAATGTTGTTGTTTGGCATAAAACATTTCAAATGTCTCAAAAATTGTGACAACTCAAAATTCTGTAAAAATATCATATCTAAACCAATTCTGGGTAGCTCCTGGATTGAGTTTAGATAAGGCATAGCCAAACACACCCAATAAATTCATCATAATTTGCATCACACAAGTTGCATAAACTATGAGAGAAATGTACTCCAGACCTGACTATAGTAACATTTCACCTGAAAGATGCGACAAATTAATTAGGAGGCACACACCTCTTATTGAATTTGGCCCATCAAATTCTGCACAAAGCTTCTAAAGACTGATGTTGCAATAGAAACTCTTGATGCCATATATTTTCTTTACAGTGTATTGACAAAGTGAAATTCTATTTTAACTAACTAGCCGATTGCTCACCTTTTACAATTCAGTAGTATTTCAGCAATTGGCTGAATAAGGCCCCTTTCACATGTCAGTGATTCTGGGACGTTTGTGCTTTTTTTTAAACGTACCAGAATCACTGACATACGCAGACCCATTATAATGAATGGGTCTGCTCACACATCAGTGATTTTTCACTGCACGTGTCTCCGTGCAGCGTACCCACGTGTGCGTGATTGCCGCACGGAGACATGTCCATTTTTTTCTGGCATCACTGATGTTCCACGGACCACGCAGTGGTGTGGTCCGTGAAACACGTGCCAGAAAAAAACGTGCTTTTAAAATAAAAAACATTTTAACTCACCCGGTGTCCAGCGATGTCCTCTGCAGCCCGTGCAGCCTGCTGCTTCTAAGCCGGCTGATTACTGTCGCGCATATTCATGATGCGCGACACAGCCGACCCGGAAGCAGCTGCTGCAGGGGTCAGCGCCGGCCGGATGCTGCGTCGCGGGAGCGATCAGCACCATGGACAGCGGGAGCGGGCGCAGGTGAGTGAATCTCTAAGTGCAATCACGGGCCACGGAGAACGGAGCCCGGATTGCACTTAGACAACCCACGTGTGCCATGATTTTCGGCACACGCAGGGACATGTGCATGTTTTACACGCCAGTGAAAAACGTCTGTGTTTTTCACTGACGTGTGAAACGGGCCTTAGAGTTATGCGCTTGGTAGAAGGCGAGCTCTGGGGATGAGTAGGAGATATTACAAGGCTACAGATTTTTTCTTGTGAGGTCCCTTGATCTCTGCTTATATTTCTGCTTTTAGCACCTTGTTTCAGACCAGTGGTAACAGTGGTAAGATCCGTTATGTTTGCTTTGCTCTGATATCAATGTTTTAGTGTAGCATAATGTTTGGTCTCTAGAAGTGTATTAGGAAACCTTCCTATTTGTGTTCAGCAGTAGATGTTTGGAAGATGATGGATCTAGGTATCCATTTTGAGCTGTAACACTAAATACTTTTGTATGTCGGGGATCCTCAGCAATAGTTCAGATTATTTGTAATGTTTAAATGGGCTTTGAAGGGGTTGTCGCCCTATCTTTAACTATATACAGTTGAAACCAGAAGTTTTCATATACTATCTAAAAAGACATATCTGCATGTTTTTCTCACTATCTGACAAAAAAATCAGAATAAACTTTTCCCGTTTTAGGTCAATTAGGAACCAAAATTATTTATATTTGCCAAATGGCAGAATAATGAGACAGAGAGAGAGAGAGAGAGAGAGAGAGAGAGAATGAGAATTATTTAAGGCATTTTTATTACTTTCTGCAAAGTCAAAGGTTTGCATACATTTCATTAGTATTTGGTACCATTGCCCTTAAACTGTATGACTTGGGTCATGATATCCTTCCACAAGCTTCTCACAATAATTGGTAGGAATTTTGGCTCATTCCTCCTGACAGAACTGGTGTAACTGAGCTGTGTTTGTAGGTCGCCTTGCTTGCACCGGCCTTTTCAGCTTTGCTCATACATTTTAAATAGGATTGAGATCAGGGTTTTGTGATGGCCACTCCAAAACATTGACTTTGTTATCCTTAAGCCACTCCGTAATCAGTTTGGCAGTATGCTTCAGGTCATTGTCCATTTGGAAGACCCATTCCGCCCAAGCTTTATATTCCTGGTTGATTTCTTGAGATGTTGCTTCAGAATTGCCACATAATCCTCATTCCTCATGATGCCATTTATTTTGTGAAGTTCACCAGTTCCTCCCGCAGGAAAACAACCCCACACCATGATGGTGCCATCCCCGTGTTTCACAGTTGGGATGGTGTTCTTAGGCTTCAAAACTTCTCCCTTTTTCCTCCAAACGTAATGATGGTCATTATGGGCGAACAGTTCAATTTTAGTTTTGTCAGACCACTGGGCATGTCTCCAAAAATTAAATTACCGTATTTTTCGTTTTATAAGATGCATTGGATTATAAGATGCACCCCCAATGTTGCGGCGGTGCAGAGAGGGTACCAGATGTTCACTAGGGGTTGTGGCGCTGTCCTGGGGCAGCCAGTGCTGCTAAGTACCTGGGCAGCAGGTAGTGCTCTGTGCTGGTACTCGCTGTGGGTGGTGAGTCACGGGACATTCTGAAGATGTCAGCGGTGTGGGCTTCAAAGAAATGGTGGTTGGAGTCGGCACGTGCACAGATGAGAGCTTGGTCTGAGAGCTCCATCTGCGCACACGCCAACTCTGGGTGCCATTATTTGAAGCCCTCACTGCAGACATCTTCAGAATGGCTCGTACCTTACTGCCCACCACACAGACCTCACTGCCCGCCGCAATACAGAGCCACTGCCCGCCGCACAGACCTCACTGCCCACTGCATGACAGAGCCACTGCCCGCCGCACAGATCTCACTGTCCGCCACACAACAGAGCTGCTGCCGGCCGAGGAACAGAGCCACTTCCCGCTGCACAGACCTCACTGCCTGCCACACGATAGAGCCGCTGCACGCCACACAGACTTCACTGCCCTCCGCACAACAGAGCCACTGAGTTTTAATCTTAATCAGGAAAGGGCTGCAATTAACTTATTGTGAGAATTGTAATTCTAGTACTGCAAAATATACCGTACTTGTATCGCAAACTATTTAACCCCTTCACCCCTGGCGATTTTTAGTTTATCTTTTTTTCGTCCCCCTCTTCCAAGAGCCATAACTTTTATATTTTCCATTAATATTGCCATATTAGGGCTTTTTTTTGCAGTTTTTTGAGTTGTACTTTTGAATTAAATGATTCATTTACCATATATTGTACTGGAAAATGGTAAATAATTACAAGTGCGATGAAATTCCAAAAAAGTTTGCAATTGCACGATTGTTTTGGGGGTATTGTATTTAGCACGTTTACTATATAGTAAAACTGATATCTCAATATGATGCCGCATGTTTGAATGAGTTCTTAGATATGAAACATGTATAGGTTTACTTTTATCTAAGGGATTTTCGTTGCCATTTTCCGAGCGCTGTAGCATTCTCATTTTTTGGGATGTGGGGCTCAGTGATGGCTTATTTTTTGTGTCTTGAATTGACGTTTTTAATTATACCATTTTTTTGTAAATGTTTTATCGCCTGTTATTGCATTTTATTGCAATGTTGCGGCAACCAAAAAAACTTAAATTTAGCATTTGATTTTTTTTTTCACTACGCAGTGTACCGATCAGATTAATTGATTTTATATTTTGATAGACCTGGCATTTCTCATTGCTGCAATACCCAATGTTTGTAATTTTTTAATTTTTAATTGTTTTATTTTTAATTGGAGTGAAAGGGGTTGATTTGAACTTTTAGTTTTTTTTATTTTTTTTATATTTTTTTTAAAACCTTTTTTACTTTTTTTTATTGATTTTATTACTTCCCCTTGGGCACTTTATTACTGCAGTGTCCGAGCGCTTGTGCTTATCAGAGCGATGCTCTGACAGGAAGAGAGTCATGGTAAATCAGGGGTCATCATCTGACCCCGCGCTACCATGGCACAACCATGGAACCCCATGATAGATGGTGGCAGGGAATGACAGTGTGATCTAAGTGGTTAGCAGGCGTGGGTGAATCTCTGATCCAACCGCACCTGTTAGCCGCACGTGTCTGCTGATTGGATCAGCAGACATGTGCAGGGATTACCGTGGGCTCGCTGACGGTGCCTGCAGTAACCGGGAGGGGGCGACCTTAGACATATTTATATCCAAAGTCGTGAAGGGGTTAAAGGGAATCTGTCAGCAGGTTTTTGCTCCCTCATCTGAGAGCAGCATGATGTAGGTAAAGAGATCCTGAATTCAGTCATGTATCACTTAGTTTACTGGGTGTAGGCATTGTAATATTATCAAATTTTTTTTTATTTGTAGCAGAGCTTAGCAAGCTGCCCCCGCCCACACCTGGCTTTTAGTGTACATTTCCATAGACAGAAGCTACTAATCACAGAAGGGGCAGAGTTGGACTAGAGCTCAGGTGCTCTTCAGTCAAACTAATGATAAAGCAAGTAAGCTTAAAGATTGACAACCACCAGGATTTTCCTATATAAACTAAAGCCAGTGCTATACTGGCACTGTTATGCTGATTCTATACATACCTTTAGCTGTGAGATCGGATGTATACTTTCTGAAATATAGGCAAGTAAAGTTTGTGAAATGCACTGTTATATGATGAGAGGTGCTACGGAATATCTAATAGGTGGGTCGGGTTTTGCTAGTTATTCCTGCCTCTGTCTGCCTGCCTGTCATTCCTACCCCTGTCTCTATTGTTACAGGGGGAGGAAGAAGGGAAGAAGAACAAGGGGGAGGAAGGACAGGCAGCAGACAGGGGCAAGAATAACTAGCAAAACTCACCGACTTATTAGATATTTTGCTGCACCTCTCATCAAATAACAGCACATTTCACAAACTTTACTTGCCTATATTTCAGAAACTATACATCTGATCTCACAACTAAAGGTATGCTTAAGGTACCGTCACACTAAGCGACGCTCCAGCGATCCCACCAGCAACCTAACCTGGCAGGGATCGCTGGAGCATCGCTAAACGGGTTGCTGGTGAGCTGTCAAACAAGCAGATCTCACCAGCAACTAGTGACCAACCCCCAGCCAGCAGCGACGCGTGGAAGCGATGCTGCGCTTGGTAACTAAGGTAAATATCGGGTAACCAACCTGATATTTACCTTGGTTACCAGCGTACGCCACTTAGCGCTGGCTCCGTGCACTCCTAGCCAGAGTACACATCGGGTTAATTACCCGATGTGTACTCCAGCTACATGTGCAGGGAGCCGGCACTGGCAGTGTGAGAGCGTCAGACGCTGGTAACGAAGGTAAATATCGGGTAACCAAGGAAAGGGCTTCTTGGTTACCCGATATTTACCGTGGTTACCAGTGTCCTCAGAAGCCGGCTCCTGCTCCCTGCACATTTAGTTGTTGCTCTCTCGCTGTCACACACAGCGATCTGTGCTTCACAGCGGGAGAGCAACAACTAAAAAATGGCCCAGGACATTCAGCAACAACCAGCGACCTCACAGCAGGGGCCAGGTTGTTGCTGGATGTCACACTAAGCAACATCGCTAGCAACATCGCTGTTGCATCACAAAAGTCGTGCCTCAGCAGCGATGTTGCTAGCGATGTTGCTTAGTGAGACGTGGCCTTTAGAATCAGCATGATAGCGCCAGTATAGCACTGGCTTTAGTTTATATATGAAAATCCTGGTGGTTGGTCCTCTTTTAACTAACACTGCAGGTAAACAAAAACAGTTTGAGATAGGAGTTACAGGGGCTGTAATCTGAATGTTAACTCTTACAGCATGCTTTCTTCAGATTATATAGCAAAAATCTGCTGACAGATTCCCTTTAATATTGTTCCTAATTGTCATAGCAAGTGACAGCCCATCTCATAGTTTTACAAACCTGAGGCTTTTTGGCTGTTCCAAAACTTTAGCTACCTGTCATCTACTGCTGCCGATGACTGTGTTGGCAAGATGGGAGTTGTATTTTGGCTCAGGAATGAGCTATGCTTTATAAAATATTGTTCTTGAGAGAGCCTATTCATCAGAAAGTAATTAATGTATAATAATATTGCCTGTTCTGTATTTCCAAGGCTCACAGAAAAAGTATTACAAAATGCCATCAAATTTTATGAGACACAAAGACTGAATTTTATTGCATTATTTGTTTAGTTTCAGTGAAGTGATGTAATGGTCATAACACTGAGAATACATCAGGAAGGTGAAGACGTTCAAGAAGTTGGTCCAAATTGTCTTTATAATATTTAGTTTTCTTTGGCATGATATTTTATGATTTGCAGTATTATTATTTGCTTCTTTTAAAGGCAAATGGGTGACCTTCTAAAATCTACAAATGTTGACTACTTTTTATAGTTTTTCATTAACCATGATACATACCGAAAAAAAAAATCTTTTAATCAGCAGTAGTTCTGATATGTTTAGAATTCTGGTAATGTCACTCACCATAATGGACATGGCTAATGGTAGATATATCCTCATAGAACTAGCTGAAGATGGTTGACTGCCAATATAGTCACCTTTTCAGCTATTGTACTTAGATTTTCCAGATTCTAAACACTGACTTCAGTAATTGTGGCCATGTTGGTCAATATCAAATTGTGATATATTCACTTTCAGGAATGTATTAACAATAGCTAGGAAACGGAATTTTTATAGGTCTTCCGCTCCAAACACGGACCATGCTTCACTAACGTGTGCAATCAGCCTCATAAACTCATAGACTAGATTCCATTGCTAACAATGTAGTTGTACTTCTCAAATTTACTACATAATAATAATGTAATTTCTAACTCTGCGAACACCAAATAATACTAATAGTTATATAAATTGCTAGTTCAGAAATCTGTATTGGCATTCTAGTTTTGGGCTGTTTGGTAGACAGTATAAAGTGATCATCATATCTGCTGGAAGATATTTCTGTACAAACTGGCAGCATACAAAAACACATTCATGTCATTACGAAGTTAAAATTCCAATCTTTTTAACTTTAACATAAAATAAACCCATATTTTTCTATAGTTTCTCATTCTCTATTTGGTTGCAGCACAAATCAGAAAATAAGACTTATCAGAAAATTTTACACTAATATAAGAGCTGACAGTTCAATTCCCCACCAGTGTAATGACGGCTTAATAGCATATTGATTTTATGAATGATTATTTATTTGAAAGTTGAAGTCTTGTGCAGTTCAGTAATGGATTTAACCCATTTTAAGTGCTCGGTTTCTTTATAGAAAGACTAAAGCATTACAAGAAAACACGTTTTACCCGTCAATCCTGTACCAAAGTATGTTGAATTAAAATGTTATAAATTTGGTGCATCCTGGGATGTCCATGCTCCAGAAATTGAAATCAATGCCTGTAGTGATCAGTTGAGATTTGAGGTAAAATTTCTATCTATTTCTAGTGAAAATTATAATAAATCTGTGAGACCTATGGTGGTACTTCCATTCCAACTTAAAGAGAATCTGTCAAGAGATTTTGTTGTGCTATACTAATGTTATTTTTAAATAGGGCTTAAGGAGATCTTTTAAGATCACTAAGTTTTATGGCTCTACCTTATCCTATTACCTTGTTGTAAGCTCTGTAGAATTCAGTGTCTCCTGCACGCTAGTCAAGTGTATGTAAATACAATTTGCATATTCACTGATCCCCGCTCCCGCCTCTTCGGGCTTTCACTATCACTGCTGAGAGGTGGGAGTGAGTATTTACTATAGAAGAAGAAAGGATGTCCAGCTCTTCAGGCAGAGAAAACCAAGGTCTTTATTTCATCATGCAGATACAACGAATGACATGACCAGCACTACGCGTTTCAGGTGAAACACTCACCCTTAATCATGATCATCATGATTAAGGGTGAGTGTTTCACCTGAAATGCGTAGTGCTGGTCATGTCATTCGTTGTATCTGCATGATGAAATAAAGACCTTGGTTTTCTCTGCCTGAAGAGCTGGACATCCTTTCTTCTTCTATGCTTTATCGGGCTGTGGCAGTGCCTGTCCGTGCTCCAGGACGAAACCAGGACTGAGCTTCCACACGGTGAGCTGATACACATAATTGGATTCATATTTACTATCACTGATGACAGCACTGAGAGGTGGGAAGGGGAAGCAGTGAATATGCAGTTTGTATTTACATATCCTTGACTAGTTACTAGGTCACACTGAATTCTACAGAGCTTACAACAAGATAACAGGAAGAGGGAGAGCTATAAAAGTTACTGATTCTGAAAGGTCTCCTTAAACCTTATTTAAAGTTGACATTAGTATTGTACTACAAAATCACCTGACAGATTCCCTTCAAGAATAAGTATTTGATGCTTTGGCATCACTTTAACCTATGTAAAAGAATATGAATGTTATTGGTTGTCCCCTTTCCGTAAACATTTGTCCCCGGGTGCAGTTTGATATAAATAAACAAACTGTACAATACTTTTAATTTCTCATTCCACCTGTGGGTCTGCACCTCTGCTCCTCTAGTCTGGCATTGGATACGGAGCTGGGCATTAGTCAATTAGAGAGCTTAGCAGTTCTAAGCAGACATTACATCTCCACTGGCAGAGCTGCTAACATGACTGATTGGCTGTCGCGATAAGGACCTGGTGACAGAGTGTACAGCTTTGTATGTTCCAGTGAGGAAGGAGGCAAACTTTAGCGCCACCTATTGGAAGTAGCAATCCTAAAAGTCAAAAGTGGCTTTTTAAACAAGCGTTTTCATAAGACTTGGGATTTAATGCCAGATTAGAATCCCAATTTGCAGACACGGTGTCACTTTTGACTTGCTACTTCCAATAGGTGGCACTAGAGTTTGTCTCCTTCCTCACTGGAGGGACAATTCGAATAATTGCCAGAGAGGCATTGCAGCTATAAGTCCCCTCACTGGCAGCCAGACTGGTTTGTCAGGTCTCCATAAAGAGAATAGTCTTCCCTGTGGTCCCCACATAGCTTCTCATAAGCCAGATCAGATACCCACACTTTGCAATGATGAGGGGCAATCACTATGAAACACAGTGTCTGCAAATTGGGATTCTGATCTGGCATTAAATCCTAAATTTTATGAAAAGGCTTGTTTAAAAAGCCACCTTTGACTTTTAGGATTGCTACTTCCAATAGGTGGCGTTAGAGTTTGTCTCCTTCTTCACTGGAGGGACAATTTGAATAATTCCCAGAGGGGCATTACAGCTATAAGTCCCCTCACTGGCAGCCAGACTGGTTTGTCAGGTCTCCATAAGGAGAATAGTCTTCCCCATGATCAAATAGTAGTTAGTAGTCTTGACTTTGTATTTTCGACAGCATTTGTGTAGAGAAATTCTCAAAGCTCACTTGCACTCTACAAACTTCTCTAAAAAGCATATGATATATCAAAAAGACATATCATGTCAAAGCCCAAACTCAACATTTTTTCTTACTATTCCAAACAAGTCTATTTCCTATTTATGGAAGATTCAAATTTTTTTTTATAAAAAATGCACTTTGCTAAGAAAGTAGTAGTGAATCAGACACAATAATACATTATACAATGTATATATTACATGAAGAGTAGTTTGTAGAATTCATTCTCATATAGTGTATTCCATGAGGTAGCACTATCACTTTATAGGTATGTGGTACATAACAAATGAACCCAATCTAAAGTGATGATAATTTATCACATATCTCTTACAAAAATGTTTAACATTATACCAGAAGTTGAGCAATATGAAGAATATATAGCTAGACTGAGTACTGCCTCAGAATCTGCTGAAGGAGGTTACCCCTGATAACGTGGCATATTGTGTTCTAATATTTAACTTAACAGTAATCTTTGGACATTTTACAAATCCTGGCTTACATCTCTGATTTTTTTAACCATAATCTTCTTAAAACTAAAAAAAGATATCTTAACCTCAATTTAAATGTTTATATAAATCATGCGCCATAGCCCAAACTTAAAGGGAACCAACCACCAAGATATTCCCATATAAAGTAAAGGCAGTGCAATATTGGCACTAGTGTGGTAACTAAACTCATACCGTCACTGTTCAGATTGGATCTTTGATTGCAGAAAAAAGTATTCATAAATGTCCAGAAATTAGTGCATTCTTTGATGTGTGCATAGGGGTGGACCTTTGTGGGTTGGGTCCTCTGTGTATATTAATCCTCCTGTGTCTTCCTGGCTTGCCCCTTTTCTTTATTCAAATGTTGTGTTGTGCTGCCATTGGTGCTGTTGGCGGCGCATGCGCACTGCTAAAGTGATGATGCCTTCATTAAAATTCCGCCAAAGTCAGCACATACACGTACTGCAATCTCGGGTGCCATTTTATTGAAGACACTGTGGAGAAGACTATGCGCGGCATCGGCATTATTTTTTTTCATCTGCAGTGCCTTCTTCACAGTGTTTTCAATAAAATGGCGCCAGAGATCGCAGGTAGATGCATGCGCGGACTCCGGCTCCATTTTAATTAAGACATCATTATTCTAGCACTGTGCATGAGCTGCCAACAGCGGCAATGGCAGTGTAGTGCGAAATTTAATTAAAGTAAAGGGAGCAAGCCAGGAGGATGCCGGAGGAAGAATATCTACAGAAGACCCGACCCACAAAGAACCACCCCCAAAGCACACATATGACACTGCCTTTACTTTATATGGTAAAATCCTGGTGGTTGGTTCCCTTTAATTTGACCTGGCAACATCTATAATTATTTTAGTTTGATTCTTTAAGAAATACTGTATGCGGGCATATCATATATGTGTTAAGGGGTAAAAGTGAAAACTATTTTCTCTAATAATGCTGTATTTGAAATTTCCTATGTATTCTGTGGTAAGTTAGTATACTGTGTATTCCTTCTGTATAGACATACTTTACTGTGATAACCTGCAGCTTGTACGATGAGTAATAACATGAATTATATCGACATTTCTTCTCCATCTTCTATGTGATCCGCTTCCTACAAGTAACACACTTGGATAATGATCCACACCTCTTGTGCTAAGTGTCACCATCATTGATTTACTCCACTTTCTTATTCCAGTATGGCTTGTTTTCGAGGCCAGTATGACAGTGACGATGTGCCACAGAAATATTCCTAATAAACTGCTGTACTTTATGTAGGACTGCTATCTTCAGATATGAGAGTTAGACGGATCGTTTGACATTCAAATTCTCCAATTTTGTCAAATTTTCCCCAAAATTTTGAACCACAATGCTGAAAAAGCCTATAATCGCATGGAAGATATTGTATAACAGACTGGTGTGCAGCTTAAATACACCTATGTGTCTTTATTGTGTATTTTGTAGGATGATTCAGATGATTTCTATACAAAATAATAAATCGAACTTTAAAGAAAATCTAAAGAATACACAACTCTACAAAAAGTAATTTTAGAATGACTACAAGGGCTATGGTACATCTGGACTTACTTTAATAATACATAGGATTTAAAATGATCCACTGTTTTCTCACTTCTGATTCTTAAGCTGCCATCAGATGAGGGATTAGAAGTCTGTAAACTCATCCTAAAGCCTCTCAACAGATATTCAGCTTTGTAGTCCTCAATATTTAACCAGCATCTCAGAATGACCCATTTTTTTCAGATAAACAGTGGTAAATACATTAATAACAAATTCTCTCTATGGGCTCCTGCAGATGACCATATTTTCCGTCCGAGTGCTGTTGGTCAAAATATTGGATTGCACTTGGACCGATTTTATTCTTGAGCTAGTGAACATGTCCAATTTTTTCCTAGGACTGAGTGATCCAAGGAAAAGGAATCACAGCATTCACGATTTGCCTCTGAGAATTATATGGCACTCAGCCATTCAAGTTTATGGGTCCATAAAATAAATCGGACTGCACTTGGATGTCATGTTGTTCATTGTGCCTATAGTTCACAAGTGGCAAAATTGTTTTGGGTGTAAATAGAATATACATAATCATAGTGTACACATACAAGCAGATAGAAGGAGAAATCCAGCATCCAAATCCGAAAATATGTTAAAATTCCTGTTTATTGAAAAAATCTTAAAATTTAGCAGGTTCTACATAATAAAGACCATATGGTAATGAAACATGGTACGCGTTTCGAGTGTCTCGCACTCTTAGTCCGAATCCATACCAATAACCAGAACACAGTTTGAGACTAAATACATAATGATTTTATATTTAGTCTCAAGCTGTGTTCTGGTTATTATGATGTCATATCCTGCAGACTTCTTTTTAAACCTCACTTTTGTTTGTATTGGTATGGATTTGGACTAAGAGTGCGAGACACTCGAAACACGTACCATGTTTCACTACCATATGGCTTTTATTATGTAGAACCTGCTAAATTTTAAGATTTTTTCAATAAACAGGAATTTTAACATATTTTCGGATTTGGATGCTGAATTTCTCCTTCTACTTGAACATTAGTTTGGCTGACTTCTATCTGTGCACCGTCCTCCCAATGGTTTCCATGTGGATTGGGTGAGCTGAAAACCTTTTTGCTTTTCCTGGACATACAAGCAGATGTATACGAGTACAACTGTTAGATGTCCCTATACGTTTAGTATTTTAACGAGATCTGTTGAGTGAAGGTTTCCCTTTGTGGAGTGCTACACAGTATATATATATATATATATATATATATATGTATATATATATGTATATGTATATATATATATATATATATATATATATATAATATATATATATATATATATATATATATATATGTATATATACATATATATATATATAGTGAGAGATAGACATATATATAAATATATATATATATATATATATATATATATATATCTGTAAGGGAGGATATAGGAGATTCCTTCATATTCTTTGTTAAATTGTGACTTGAAACCATCCGAGTAATGTATTCTAAATGCCACATCCAATACTGTGTTCTATTTGTATCATAGAATCCTGAGCGGAGGCAGCAGAAAGCCAGGACAGTATTGTTTCTGCTCACTATTAGTCTTTTTTGTGTTGAATCAGACATTATGGAATCCGTCAACTAAAGTTGCCGGTGGAATGAAGTGTATGCAACCTAAATACAAAGAGAAGGTTACTGAGCCAGCGAGAAAATGAAATGCAATGAAAAATGATTGTAGTCATTTTAAATGGAAATAGAAAGATTACCAAACTTATAAACTTATAAAGATATATTTTTTACCTATTAGTATTGTAGCAATACTTTGAAGTTTTAGGGATTTTATTATTCTTTAAAGTATCTAAATGTCCAGCTTATAAAAAGTTTTCTCAGGTTCAAAAATGAGTCAGTTGTAAATTACTTGTAAAAGTTAGCAATTTTGTTATTTACCCCATATCAAATTTTTTTTCCATTTTCAAGGATTTTTATTTTCACAGTGTACAGTTTGTTGACTAGTCTATCGGAAGATCATTACAGATCTCAGCAGATAAGAGAGCGGGCGCTGCACACGGTATAGATCGTACTATGCACAGAGCAGGCAGGGACAGTGGAGGGTCAGCATAGTGACACAGAAGGGCAGACCAGCGCCTGAAATGAGCATCATGATGATACTTCATTTCAGGGAGGGAGCAGAGGCTGCGGTCACTGCCACAGATTCTGCCCCCTGATGATGCTTTGTTTGAGTATCCCAGCAGGCACTGGGATTCTCAAACAAAGTGTCTTCAGACAGGAAATAGAAAAAAATAGAATTGTAGTTAGATAGTATAGTTAGGAAACTGTAGGGAAATTTTTATATAAGTGTATAAGAAAGAAGCTTCCTTTATATCATCAAATAGTTCTGGATATAAATTTATTTTTTTTTGCCTTAAGACCACCCCTTTTAATTATCTGTCTTTTAGAAAGCACTGTCCACATGAAAGCAGGAAGCTGGGGACGAGGAGTAATGAGCTCTTGAAGCTGCATCTTGAGAAACCGCCTTTAAAGCTTCTCAGTAGTTGAGATCAACTAGTGGATGGGTCAGACATTTTTCACTTGCCTCATGTTGAACATTACAGTCAATTTCTTTGCAATTCAAAGAGGCTGCTTGCAGAGAATTATAGATTAAATTCAATTTCATGGCAAATTGAGATAAAGGCACTTTACATTATAAAAATTGATGACCTGTCCAGTGGGTGTTGCATTTATTAAGGTTTCTCCAATGGTGCTTACTTCTATGTGGGGAGTTGGGTAATACTGTCGATATTGCATTGATAGATGCCTACAAGCACGTGTGCACTGTCTCATGTAATCTCCATATTCATTAGAATAATGTCGATACTTGCTAACCGTGTACACATCATGGTAGGAACCTGTGAGTGATCCTGAAGAAACCCTTAATCCATACATTCAGGTGTAAATTCAACTTGTACTGCAGCTCCCCCACAATATGATGCTCCTTATTGACCATCCACCATATTATGCTCCCTTAGAATGATGTCCCCCCATACATTATGATTGTGTATGTCACCTTCCCATAGTATAAGCCTCTTTTCCATCCCCACACTGTATGATGCCCCTGCAGCCCTCTACACACAGTATGACAGCTCCTACAATCCCCCCAGACATTAAAAAAACAAAACCCTACTCACCTAGCCCATTACTCTAACATGCTGCTCTGGTCTGTGTTGAGTATGGACTGTTGCCCTGCGCAGATGTCAGATGGCTCCATGTTCTACCATTATAGTCAACTCTATTGGCACCAGCCACCCCTCCACCCAAAACTCACAAGCCCCACAGTGGCTGCATAGTCTGCCACTTTTAGCAATAGCCCACTGCTTAAACCGTTTATGACCTAGGATGTGCTGTGGTGAGCCAGCTGTGATCCCCGAACATGTCTGCTAATTTGAACAGCAAACTTGTGTGCCTCGCAGGTGCAGGTGGATACACGATCCACCCATGCCTGTTAACCCCTTAGATCGCACGGTCAAAATCTGACAGCACAATTTAAATGGACGTGGCAGGAACCTTGCCTTTCCTCGCCGCCATCCGAGGCTCTGTAACGCAATCATGGGGAGCCGATAGTTACCATGGTAACTATAGGTCATGTGATAACTCCTGTCATTATCATGACGTAGTTCCTGTTACAGCAAAAAACATAAAGCCATTCCACTGCGACAAGGTGTCCCAAATCGGGATTGTACCTGACACTCTAGTATTTAAACGTTACCATGTTGTGGTGGATGGATTTACGCTTATTTTATCAAAAATACTGTTTACTAAGTACACCATATTTATTTATATGCACTGTGCTTTTATTTAGTTACAGCACGGTACACGTCCATATTATTTTCATCTTGGGTTTTGTTTATTTTATGGCCAGTGTGAACATGCACTTATAAGTTGCATGTATTCCAACTCATGCTCTGGCAAATTTTCTTGGTTTCTTTACAGTTCAGAGTGTGCAGCAAGAAAGAGGTGAAGGAGAAGAAATTGTAATGTGACTTAAAGGGAATCTGTCAGCAGGTTTTTGCTGCCTCATCTGAGAGCAGCATGATGTAGGCAAAGAGGCCTTGAATCCAACAATATATCACTTAGATTACTGGCTGCTATTTTAACACAATCCAAGATTTTAGATTTTGCATATAGCAGAACCCATACAGCTGCCCCTGCCCACACCAGGCATTCAGTGTACATTTCCATTGACAAAAGCTGTTAATCACTGAAAGGGCCAAATCAGACTACAGTTCACATGCTGCTCAGACCCACTAATGATAAAGATAAGAGGCTTAAACTATAGGTGGCTTTACACACTGCAACATCGCAAACGACATCGCTGTAACGTCACCGGTTTTGTGACGTTACAGCGACCTCCCCAGCGACATTGCAGTGTGTGAAACACATCGGCGACCTGGCCCCTGCTGTGAAGTTGCTGATTGCTACAAATCGTTCAGGACCATTCTTTGGTCCTTTGTTTTCCACTGTGCAGCAAAGTCTCAGTGTGTAAAGGGGACTTTACAGCGACTTCGTTAGTGACTTCCCTTTCAAAAAGCTGCTTTACAACGTCCCCAATGACTAGCTAGGTCGTTCTGCAGGTCCGGATCGCTGTTGCATCGTCGGCCAGGTCTGCCTGTTTGACAGCGCACCAGCGACTCACCAGAGACTTTGTAGCGATCCCGGCCAGGTTGGGATCGCTGGTGGGATCGCTAGAAAGTCTCAGTGTGTAAAGGGGCCTTAACATGCAGGTAAACAAAAACAGACTTTGAGATAAGAGACACATGCTGCATTAACTGCATATTAACTATTACCGCATGCTGGCTTCAGATTACATAGTAAAAACGTCTTGACAGAGTCCCTTTAAGTGGAGGATGGCGGCTCACTATCCATACAAAGTTTTGCTGGTTTGTTAATCATGGCTCTGTGAGCATGTATCCCACGAACTGCAGGGATGAGTGACGGACTAGTTTGGATATATTTGCGCTGGAGGGAAATACTTTTTACATAGACAATTAGGTGTAATGAAGAGATTATTAAAAATGTTATTTGAAGTCTGATGAAGTGCTCCTAATACATTATAGGAGTAAATCTTCTTAACAAGTTCCCTTTAATTTGTCAGTAAGCCTATATAGTTCTTCCTGCAGTCTCTAGCCTTACAGTTTGCCTTGAAGCAGTGCTGGTTATACCATATTAATTCAGGCTGTGCTGATATTTTCAATAAGACATTTCCCTTCTGTTTTCTTTTGATAGTGAAAATGTAATAAATAAGCTCCTTACATGATGTTAACATCATTTTCATATCTTCACAGTGAACTCTGAAACAAATGCTGTGTACCAGAAATATTACAAATAGGCGCATTAATAGCTTGGATGAGCTTGCCTGCGGTTTCTTTCCTGCTCTGTATGCATGGTATATAGCTGTTTGTTTGTTCTATTTATACAGTGTACATATGTGGGCTTGTTGATAGAGAATCCATCCTACACATTGTCACTGTTCCTAGTTTGCAGTTCTTTCAGCTGCGCTTTTCTTCTGAAAGTTCAAAGAAACAGAAACATTTTAAGACAGAAAGTTTTAACAAACTAATTTAAAGGGTTTTCCACTACTTTGATATTAATGACCTTCCATTAGGATTGGTCATTAATATTACACTCCTTAACTTTGAATTTGCAACACCAAGAAGTAAAAGTTGTTATGAAAATTTCAGGAACAATGAATATGTTAATAATATGCAAATTATGAAAAAATGGGATGTTAAAAACGTAGAAATGCACACAATCATCAAGATCCGCTGCTGGCAGTTCCTATTGCAGTTGTCGATCAATGACATTCCAGATGTGCTCTAGGGGAGACAAGTCTAGAGATGCTGCAGGTCATGGTAGAATTTTTATGTCACTCAAGCTGCTCAAAGCAGCATGAACAACATGTGGCTTGGGATTGTAGTGTTAAAAAACCGGCTCCTGGGACACTTTGATTAATTGCCATACCACTGGTTTCATGATTGATCCATTCTGTATTGTAAATGGTGCTTGCATGTCATTAGGCTATTAGCCAGATGTCCATTGGTATCACGCCACCGTTCTTATTGGCTGTCATGATACAGAGCAAGATTTCAATTGAGGTCTATCCTCTCCATTGGTAAGGCCTGCTTTGGTCTTGGATCCATTGATAGCTGGAAATTGTTATGGAGACCACATGGGTAATGCCATGAAGAGGTCTTCACAAGGTAACACTAGACTGGTCCTATTCCCAGGACTATGGTGTGGGGTGGAATAATTTACATTAGCTGGATCCCTGTTATGTTTGTATAGCAACTCACAAGGGGTAAAGGTAACACACTATAAAACTGTAACTGACCCTGCCGATTCCTGTACAGATCCCAACCCTGCAGTACCTAGTGGTTCCTGTAGGAGTTTGAATAGCCTTGACTACAGACTAAACAATGGCAACTCAGGCCTATGCTACCTGATCGGCCATTAAGCACTTCACGTACCTTCTAAGGAACCGGAGGTCAGAGCAGAATGCAAATTACCTACAGAAGGGAAGGTGTGCATAAGTTAAAAGTGATGTCACAGTGAGTAAGATAAAAACAAAATACAATATGCCAGAGAGGATGAATATTGCTAAAGGATATGCCTCCTACTTACAATACACATAAGATAGGTGCAGAGTGGAGAACATAAATCCAGAGAGAGGTATCCTAGCTGGTCTTCCAATGACTGGCAAAAACTAACAGCAGTATATCTGGACTTCAAAATGAGAATATCACTTGCAGAAAATACTAGCAAGAGGAAGGTATTTAAAAATCGCAACCGTAAGGTAATTGGACAGGCAAACGAGTAAATGAATATACCTGTTACCTTAATAAAACTAAAGCAAGGATGACAAACTAAACTAAACCTGAAGAAAAGGTGTATCTGCTGTGGTCCTGCGGAAAGAGGAGCCAACCACATACTCAGGGGTTCTAATCCAGATGCATGACAATCTCTCTAGTCTTCATTCCAGGTACACTTACAGCTCAGTGTTACTGTGATTTAGTTCCACAGAACCAATAGTAAGGCCATTTCTCCAAAGTGTCCCAAGAGACATTTATAAATGTGACTATTCCAAACCACATGAGCAGTCTGCATCACATAAACGTGCTACTATGGTCTCCAACATCTCTGGACTTGTCTTCCATCGAACTCCTCAGGGATATTATTGTCTGACATTGGGAGCTGCCAAAGTGAATCTTGATGAGTTGCTTGCCCATTTGCATTTAGTGTGGCAGAACATTCCTCAATCATTAATAACCTTATTGATGGCTTGTCAAAGTGTGTAAGTGTGGGGATTTCTGCACATGTTGCTCTTACCTGATACTGAATAGATCTAGATGTTTTAAAAATGTACTTTCCATTTTTTCAATATTTTCATATAATTATATACAGTCATATGAAAAAGTTTGGGCACCCCTATTAATGTTAACCTTTTTTCTTTATAACAATTTGGGTTTTTGCAACAGCTATTTCAGTTTCATATATCTAATAACTGATGGACTGAGTAATATTTCTGGATTGAAATGAGGTTTAATGTGCTAACAGAAAATGTGCAATCTGCATTTAAACAAAATTTGACCAGTGCAAAAGTATGGGCACTTCAACATAAAAGGGACATTAATATTTTGTAGATCCTCCTTTTGCAAAAATAACAGCCTCTAGTCGCTTCCTGTAGCTTTTAATGAGTTCCTGGATCCTGGATGAAGGTATATTTGTCCATTCCTGTTTACAAAACAATTCCAGTTCAGTTAAGTTTGATGGTCGCCGAGCATGGACAGCACGCTTCAAATCATCCCACAGATTTTCAATGATATTCAGGTCTGGGGACTGGGATGGCCATTCCAGAACATTGTAATTGTTCCTCTGCATGAATGCCTGAGTAGATTTGGAGCGGTATTTTGGATCATTGTCTTGCTGAAATATCCATCCCCTGCGTAACTTCAACTTCGTCACTGATTCTTGCACATTATTGTCAAGAATCTACTGATACTGAATTGAATCCATGCGACCCTCAACTTGAACAAGATTCCTGGTCCCGGCATTGGCCACACAGCCCCAAAGAATGATGGAACGTCCACCAAATTTTACTGTGGATAGGAAGTGCTTTTCTTGGAATGTTTTTTTGCCTAGATGCATAACGCCCTTTTGTATGACCAAACAACTCAATCTTTGTTTCATCAATCCACAGGATCTTCTTCCAAAATGTAACTGGCTTGTCCAAATGTGCTTTTGCATACCTCAGGCAACTCTGTATGTGGCGTGCTTGCAGAAACGGCTTCTTTCGCATCACTCTCCCATACAGCTTCTTGTGCAACGTGCGCTGTATTGTTGACCGATGCACATTGACACCATCTGCAGTAAGATGATGCTGCAGGTCTTTGGAGGTGGTCTGTGGATTGTCCTTGACTGTTCTCATCATTCTTCTTCTCTGCCTTTCTGATATTTTTCTTGGCCTGCCACTTCTGGGCTTAACAAGAACTGTACTTGTGTTCTTCCATTTCCTTACTATGTTCCTCACAGTAGAAACTGAAAGTTTAAATCTCTGAGACAATTTTTTGTATTCTTCCCCTGAACAACTATGTTGAATAATCTTTGTTTTCAGATCATTTGAGAGTTGTTTTGAGGAGCCCATGATGCCACTCTTCATAGGAGATTCAAATAGGAGAACAACTTGCAAGTGGCCACCTTAAATACCTTTTCTCATGATTGGATACACCTGCCTATGAAGTTCAAAGCTCAATGAGGTTACAAAACCAATTTAGTGATTTAGTAAGTCAGTAAAAAGTAGTTAGGAATGTTCAAATCAAGAAATTGATAAGGGTGCCCACACTTTTGCATCGGTCAAATTTTATTTAAATGCGGATTGCACATTTTCTGCTAGTACAATAAACCTCATTTCAATCCAGAAATATTACTGAGTCCATCAGTTATTAGATATATGAAACTGAAATAGCTGTTGCAAAAACCCAAATTGTTATAAAGAAAAAAGGTTAACATTCATAGGGGTGCCCAAACTTTTTCATATGACTGTAGATCATGTGATTTTTAGAACTCCAGGACTTTTTCTTCTTGGTTTTGAAATTGCAATGTTTTGTAATGTAGATCAGTTGGGGTGTGACACCTGGCACCCCCCTGATCATCTATTACCAGCTCTTATTTTGTATATGCTGTGAGGCAGTGACAGGGGTAATATTTGAAGACCGCTATGTGTCCCCCAGAATGTGTCTGGAAACCCTCTGAGTTTGCTATAGCTATTACTGGGAGTATAGCACAAAGGGTAACAGGGAGACAGATCCCTCCTCCCAGTCCAGGTTTTGTAGCAATCCTCATGTCCAGCATTTTCATTTAAACTCATGCAGAACACAGCAGGGTGTGTCTCAGTTGAGAGCCAGGCTTGGTGAAGCTAACACATGCCGTGTGAGCTAGGCTGGCTCTGTGTGGAGTGAACACAGGCCAAGAGTGTGAGCCTAGGAGAACCTTACACAGATCCCTGCGGTTAACGGGGTCCTAAGGTAACAAGACTTTTTGATGCAAAGAATTTGTCTATATGCACCGGCTGTGATCCGGAAGAGACTTTGACTGTGGGAAATTGGATCTATTTATGCTGCAACAATAAATAGACTGTTGGTGTGAACACGCTGCTGCCTCACTGCCTCACGTTTTTGCCCAAACAACGCTGCTACCTCACATTATGGTGGAGAATGCGGGCGGCGCCGTACGGTCATCTGTCACTCCAGTATCAGGATACCTCAAGAGGAGGGAGAATCCAGAACCAGACCTCGTGATGGCAATCATGGACGTTTTTGGAGTTCGCACTCCCCAAAAGGAAAATGGGAGTCGGGTAGGGGAAGGCAAAACTGGCGACAGCGCAAGGATAGGAGACCAGACAGAGAACCTTATGCAGCCAGAGAAAAGCATGGATGGAGGGGCAGAGGGGGATGTTGGAGGGTTCAGGTAAAGGACGAGGGGCAGATGAGTGCACCAGATGAGGGGCGCTGTCTGGATAATGGTAATGGCGAACTGCTGCAGAGCAAAAAATTGCCAGGGGCAGAGATGACACCAGTATAGGGACAGAGTGTAACCCTGCCAGGTTCCCCCTAGAGGTAATGGCAGGAGAGGTTGAGCCACCCGAGGCAATCCCGGAGTTGAACGTGTCTCCAGATAATTTCGGAACAGCACAGCTCCGGGACCCCACATTGGCTCCTGGACGTGGAAATGTACAGGTAATTGATGGGGTACCCCAGCGGCCTGGTGCCAGGCTGGAAACTCCCTACATGGCTCTAAAGCGAGAGTTGCTCTATCAGGTTGATGCAATCCGGGGGGAAATAGTGGAACAGTTGGTGGTCCCTCAGCCATACCGCCGTCAGACCTTGGAATTGGCTCATAACCACCTAATGAGTGGGCACCTAGGTGAAGAGAAAACGCGGGAACGCATGTTTCAGCGGTTTTACTGGCCAGGGGTCGGCGCAGAAATTAAGAGGTTCTGTGAGTCCTGCCCAGTTTGTCAGTTGACCGCACCAACGCACCGTTTCCGTAGTCCTCTGATACCTTTACCCATTATAGAGGTGCCTTTTGAGCGGATTGCTATGGATCTGATCGGACCCATTGTAAAATCAGCCCGTGGTCATCAGCACATCCTGGTAGTGATGGATTGCGCGACACGTTATCCGGAGGCCATTCCACTACGTCACACCTCGGCGAGGCTTATTGCTCGGGAGTTGTTTGCTATGTTCTGTCGCGTGGGGTTACCCAAAGAAATCCTGACCGATCAGGGCACTCCCTTTATGTCTAAAATTACAAAGGAACTGTGCAAACTCCTCCAGATCAAGCAGCTACGCACGTCAGTGTACCATCCCCAGACTGATGGTCTAGTGGAACGTTTTAATAAAACTCTAAAGGCTATGTTGAAAAAGGTGGTCTCCAAAGAGGGGAAAGATTGGGACATGTTATTGCCCTATTTAATGTTCGCTATCCGCGAGGTCCCACAATCTTCCACCGGGTTCTCGCCATTTGAGTTACTGTATGGCAGACATCCGCGGGGACTGCTGGATATAGTTAAGGAAACTTGGGAACAGGAGCTCACCCCTCACAAAAGCACAGTGGAATACGTTATGGGTATGCAGGATCGTATCACGGCAATAATGCCCATTGTTAAAGAGCATTTGCTGGATGCTCAGGCAGCCCAAAGTACTCAGTATAATAGAAAGGCCTCCATCAGGTCTTTTAAACCGGGAGATCGTGTCTTAGTCCTAATACCTACTGCAGAAAGTAAGTTCTTAGCCAAATGGCAAGGTCCCTATGAGATCCGGGAGAAAGTGGGGGAAGTAAACTATAAGGTGTATCAGCCAGGTAGAAGAAAACCAGAGCAAATCTACCATGTAAACCTGCTGAAGGCATGGAAAGACAGGGAATGTATGGTGGCTGACGTAACGTTGGACCTAACCTTTTCAGGTGCCTTGACAACAACAAAGGAGGAGTCCCCTGATGATGAATTAGGAGTGAGGATAGGGGATTCTATCTAAGAACAGCAGAGACGGGAGTCTCGGAGATTAGTGCAGCGGAATACGGATGTGTTCTCAAGCCTACCAGGCCGAACAACCGTAATCCACCATGATATTGTCACCGAGCCTCAAGTAAGGGTACGCCTGAGGCCATACCGGGTACCAGAGGCTCGTAGGCAAGCCATTGCGGAGGAGGTAAAAAAGATGCTCCAACTAGGGGTTATTGAAAAATCCACGAGCGAATGGGCCAGTCCCATTGTGCTGATCCCGAAACCAGACGGTTCTTTAAGATTCTGTAATGACTTCCGAAAGTTAAATGAGGTATCGAAGTTTGATATGTATCCCATGCCCAGGGTCGACGAGCTGATAGAGAGACTGGGACGGGCCCAGTACTTCACGACTCTCGATCTCACTAAAGGTTACTGGCAGGTGCCGCTGACAGAGGCGGCAAAAGAAAAGACCGCTTTTATCACGCCAGGGGGGCTCTATCACTATGTCGTCTTGCCATTTGGTTTACATGGGGCTCCGGCCACGTTTCAGAGATTAATGGACATAGTGTTAGAACCCCATCAACCATATGCCTCCGCATATTTGGATGACATCATCATCTATAGCAGTGACTGGAGCACCCACCTATCTCAGGTACAAGCGGTAGTGGATTCGCTCAGAGCTGCTGGTCTGACGGCGAATCCAAGCAAATGTGCTATGGGTCTCAAAGAAGCCCGTTACTTGGGGTATGTGATAGGCCAAGGGGTTATCAAGCCACAAGTAAACAAAATCGAAGCCATTCAAAACTGGCCTCGTCCCCTTACCACAAAACAGGTAAGAGCCTTTCTGGGTATAATGGGGTATTACCGACGATTCATACCCAATTTTGCTGGACGGTCGGCGCCTTTGTCCGATCTTTTAAAAGGGAAGAAGTCGGTCATGGTCCACTGGACTACACAAGCAGAGGAAGCCTTTCAGGCGCTAAAGGTAGTCCTGTGTTGTCAGCCTGTCCTTGTCAACCCTGACTTTCAAAAGGAGTTTATAGTACAGGCAGATGCCTCTGAGGTGGGTCTGGGTGCAGTTCTGTCCCAGGAGGTAGATGGAGAAGAGCATCCGGTCACCTGTTTGAGTAGAAAACTCACCCCGGCAGAGAAGAACTATAGCATAGTGGAGAAGGAGTGCCTGGCCATAAAATGGGCTCTGGAATCCCTACGCTACTACCTGCTGGTGCGACACTTTCACCTGGTGACAGACCACTCCCCTTTGGTCTGGATGAGGAATGCTAAGGAGAGAAATGCTAGAGTCACCAGGTGGTTTCTCTCCTTGCAGGACTTTCACTTTTCTGTGGAACACCGGGCTGGTAGGTTGCAGGGCAATGCGGATGCCCTGTCCAGAGGTCCCTGTATGTTGGCAAAAGTTCAACCCCGCCCGTTTGAACTGAGGGGGGGGATATGTGAGGCAGTGACAGGGGTAATATTTGAAGACCGCTATGTGTCCCCCAGAATGTGTTTGGAAACCCTCTGAGTTTGCTATAGCTATTACTGGGAGTATAGCACAAAGGGTAACAGGGAGACAGATCCCTCCTCCCAGTCCAGGTTTTGTAGCAATCCTCATGTCCAGCATTTTCATTTAAACTCATGCAGAACACAGCAGGGTGTGTCTCAGTTGAGAGCCAGGCTTGGTGAAGCTAACACATGCCGTGTGAGCTAGGCTGGCTCTGTGTGGAGTGAACACAGGCCAAGAGTGTGAGCCTAGGAGAACCTTACACAGATCCCTGCGGTTAACGGGGTCCTAAGGTAACAAGACTTTTTGATGCAAAGAATTTGTCTATATGCACCGGCTGTGATCCGGAAGAGACTTTGACTGTGGGAAATTGGATCTATTTATGCTGCAACAATAAATAGACTGTTGGTGTGAACACGCTGCTGCCTCACTGCCTCACGTTTTTGCCCAAACAACGCTGCTACCTCACAATGCAAAAAACAAGAAGGGAGAGGAAAGAGTGCTCCCAGATTGGGCAAAGATATGGCTACTTGTGAACTTCTCACCTGGATGAGTTGTATGCAGCACAACTCTATTATAAGCAGGGGGGTTGGTCGTGCTTAGGCTACCGCTCCATCTGCTCCACCAGTGCCCATGGGTAGAGGGAAGGTACTATATTGGATTCAAGCTTTGCAAGCAGTGGTTGCGGACACTCCTAGAGGAGACCAATAAGTCAGATGAGGTACATGGATTATTTTTGTTCAATGGATTGCTAAAAATGAATAAAACAAATCATGTTTCCATGTTGATACAACTCCTTCAGGTTTGATAAACACAATGATTACTCCCAACTTATATAATAATTGGGTGTGACATTGGGTGTGACATCTTTGACCAATTGAAGCACAACTTCCTCCAATTACTTATGCACTATAGACACACCCTTGAACATTAAACTTGAAGAAAGTCCCCTGCACTAAATATGAAACAAAGAGAATATTATCACAAATACAATTTTGAATATAATATAACTGCATAATAAAAAAGTATATATTTTTATTAAAAAATTGATAAAACCTTCATCTTAGACATTCATCATGTTTTATTTAACCCCTCGAGTACTAGGGTGGATAATTTAAAAATCCTATAGGAATCATGATTGACCAATCTCAGAAATCTGTTGGAAAATGTTTTGGAATGTGTTCTAATATAATTAAACATAAAGTCAATAAAATATTCTTATTTTTATTGTTTTTTTTATTGTATGCTCTAATAACAAATGTTTGGATAAGCTGTGTTTGAGAATGCAATTTTTTATATTATATCAGTGCTTGTTAAGCCAACAATGAATGGGTTGCACAGTTCTTCTAACCTATTGGAGATTGCAATCACATTCCAGTAAATAAATGGCAAAAGAGGTGTTAACATTAATTATTTTTTCAACTGCAACACCTCCTTTGTCATTTGTTTACTGGAATGTGATTGCAATCTCCAATCCCTTGGAAGAACTGTGCAACCCATCACTGTCGGCTTAACAAGCTCCAATATAAAATACAAACTGGCATTCTTAATCACAGCTTAGCCAAACATTTTTTATTAGAAGATAAAATAAAAACATAAATTTAAACAAAACATTGTGATATTTTAAATTAATTTACTTTTAATTGTACTAGAACAGATTCCATTTTTCCAACAGAGTTCAGAGATTAATAATCACGAATCCTATAGGATTTTTAAATTATCCACCTTAGCACCCGAGGGGTTAAATGAGACCATTGAGAATACATGATGAATGTCCATATGACAAGGTTATATATTTTTTTTTAATTATTATGTTTAGTATATTGCAGTTATATTATATTCAGAATTTTATTTATGATATTATCCCCTTTGTTTCATATTTACTGCAGGGGACTTTTAATGTTCAGGGGTGTGTCTACAGTGCATAAGTAATTGGAGGAAGTTGTTCTTCAATTGGTCCAATATGTCACACCCAATTCCTATATAAGTTGGGGATGATCATTGTGTTTATCAAACCTGAAGAAGGAGTTGTAGCAACTCCGAAACGCGTTGATTTTATTAATTTTTAGCAATCCTATTGAATAAAAAAATCCATCTGCCTCATTTGACTCATCGGCCTTCTCTGGCAGAGCCCGCAACCACCGCTCGCAAACCTTGAATCCAGCTCTTGGGTCAGGCAGCTGTAAAATAATGTATGGAGCTGGAATTAAACTTCAATAGGAGTTGAGTTGCAATACGTGGACCTGCCTCTAAACAGTGTACAGGGCAATAGTGTTTTGGCTCTACATAATGTTTACATCCATCAGCCACTGAAGCTGGCAAATCCGGATCTGATGGAGTACCAGATGTCAAACGCTTAAGATTTCATATTGATGTCTTATCCAAAATATAGGTCATTAATATCAAAGTAGTGGGCAGACAGTTAAAATACAATAAAGCTTAGTATATTGTAAACATCTAATGGTTGAGGTTGAGAAACCTCTGGATCCTGAGGGTGAGGTTCAGGATCCTATTCAGAGTATAGTTGAGTTAATGGGGTTTTACAGGTTTAGAATATTGATGGCCTGTCATCAGGATAGACCAACAATATTACGTTAATGTGGTTGTGGCACTTGTGTGATCGCTGCAGTCTCATTAACACCATATAGTACTGCAATAGCTAGTAACACTAAAAAGGAGACAGCACAATCTACTCACTGAAGATGTGCCTTCTGGACAGCAGAGGTGCTGCCACGGCTGTGTCACGGGAGACAGACAGTCCTGTGGTGTCCAGCTGTAGAAGGTCACAGCGTTTGGCTGCGCAAACTGCTCCCTCACCTTCTATTATTTCTGCTCGGTTTTCCTCCCTTTGACTTTAGGACCCTGAAAATTTCCTCAGCTTGTCAGCTGCTGTTCATCAGTACTTCCCATATATTGCAGCTTGAAGATAAAGTCCTGCACCGCCTGCCCTCAGGTTACCTTTTGGTTTTAGTGGCTCACGTGCTGGTGATTGCAGTGTAGCGCTGCTTTCAGGCGCAGCGTGCTGGTCAGTAAAAATTGGTCAGGAGTCCAACAACAGGAGGAAGAAAACCGACCGCATACAGCTGCTATGCCGAAAATATCTTTTTATTCAATCGATTTGCTCCATAGGTGCAGATAAAAATGCGGGAGGTGGCTTGGATGCGAGTCCCTCCAAAGGACGACGGCCGTTTCGTCTGTAAGTCAGACTTCTACGGGTCCACATGAGGGAGTGACCGCACACACCTTATAAAGGGGAGTGCATCCAGGCCACGTCACCGCACGTTAAAAAACAGAGGAATCATCACATAACAGTGATTTGCATAAATGCAAAAAAACATTACATTTAAAATACGGTTACATAAACAATGTAACATACATTTTCATAAAAACACAAAAAAGGAAAAACTACACTGAAGGTTACTAGGGCATATTTAAATGTCATACCAAAACATGTCACATTATATTCATATTATTCTTTTTGATGACATATCAGCTGGTTTATCAAGAATTAAACACTCAACAAACAAAATACCAAAAACTGGTTTTACAAAAACACCGCTAAATCGTTACGGTCATTTAACCCCAGGTTTCCCTGTGCCCCAAATTTAATTATCAATTTTGCTTCTTTTTGTAGCAATAATTTATGGAGATCGCCCCCTTGAGGGGGTAGGGAAACATGTACTAGTCCCGCGAAACGCAAGACATTGGGGTTACCTGCATGAGCTGTGCGAATGTGTTCTATTAGCCTTGGAGAACCTTTACCTGTGGTGATTGATTTGTAATGCTCTCTAAAGCGTATATACATGCACCTAATTGTTTTCCCTATATAGAATCTTCCACAAGGGCACAAAATCGCATAAACAACATATTTCGTTTTGCAGGAAATAAACTGCCTAACTTGGTGAGAGGAGGAACCAATCTGAAGGGATGTACCGGTGAGGTGCAAGGTGCAAAACTTGCACTGACCACAGCGAAAGTTCCCGGCCAGGGAGCATTTTTCTAGCCATGTAGAAGAACAGGCCACCCTATTTTTCACCAGTAGATCTCTTAGATTGTTGCACCGTCTATAAGAGACTAAAGGTCCTGCGTCTGTCATATTTTTTAAATCCGGATCACTGGCGAGGATATGCCAATTCTTTTTTATGGCTTTTTTTATAACACCATCCAATGGGCCAAATCTGAAACTAAACATAAACCTATTTGTGGCATTATTCGTTTTTCTTATCTTTTTTGACTTCACCTGGCTCTGTAACGAATTTCAAGCATGGGGGGATTGGTTAACCCCTATATTCTCAGAATTCTCAAAACACACCTTTTCATAGGCAGAATCAATTAGTGTACTAGGGTACCCCCGTGCCAATAGCCTTAATTTCAAATCTCCAGCCTGTTCTTCAAAGGTCTCTTTTTTACTATTAACCCTCTTTAGTCTCAAAAACTGAGAATAGGGTAAAGCCTCCTTAGTGTGATCTGGATGAGCACTTTGAAAGTGCAACAAAGAGTTAGAGGCAGTCGGTTTCCTAAACACTTTTGTCAATATCAAACCCTCCTTTACTTCCACCTCTACGTCCAAAAAAGTAATAGTGTCACCACCGAAGCATGATGTGAAGGACATATTCATGGTGTTGGTACTATTAAGGTAGGTGACAAAACCTGTAAAATCCTCCTCTGTACCATCCCACACCATGAATATGTCGTCCACATATCTGAGGAACAATTTCACATGTTTTAGAAATGGGTTCGTGCCAACAAAAACATATGCACTCTCAAAAATACCCAGGAAAATATTAGCCATGGCACATGATACGGGGGTACCCATTGCAGTACCCCCGCATTGAACATACCACTTGTCAAGGAACATGAAAGCATTTCTTGAGAGGACAAAATCTAGAGCCTCACTCACAAAATCGCAGTACAACTGCGTTTTTCCACTACGAGCCACTGTCTCCCTCACTGCCTGTACACCCAGATTCTGTGGGATCCGTGTATACAGGCTTTCCACATCAATGGATACCAGACTAAACCCCTCCTGCCAATCAAAACCTCTTAGCAAGGATACAAAATCATTGCTATCTTTAACATAAGAAGGAATTTTGTTCATTAAAGGCCTTAATAGTCAATCTAGATAGTGGGACAATGGCTCAGTTAATGAACCAATGCCTGCCACTATCGGGCGGCCAGGGGGATTAATGCTATCTTTATGTATTTTAGGTATAGCATACCAATGGGGTTTTGTGGGGAACTATGGAATTAATTTTTCAGCCTGAGTACTTGTAAGGAAACCAAGTGTGACATATCTCCCCAGTAAGCGTGTCAACTGCTTCTTATACTCATTGATGGGATTAGATAGTAAAGGAGTGTAAGTAGCACGATCTTGCAGGTGTCTTAAACATTCTTTTATGTACGCAGCGCGTGTCAACAACACGATATTACCGCCTTTGTCAGCTTGGCGGAATACCGTGTCGTCCCACGCACGCATTGTTTTTACTGCTGCCACCTCTTTCACATTTAAATTATTATCCATTCTGGGGTATAACAATGCCTCCACATCCTTTACAACCGCCTCCTGGAACACATCAATTAAATTCCCGTGGGCAACTGGAGGGAAAAAATTCGATTTCACCCCCTTGGTGAATCTGCCACATTCATCTAAACTGTCACCTGAGTCTGGAGGTTGGTCATACTCAGGGGCACTAAGACTCAGAAGTAAACCAGCATCCTGGGTAACATCAGAGTCAAACGCCCCCGTGATATCCCAATCACACCCCCTGGTTGTGCAAGGTTGATGACCCTCAGGGGCTGCAGTTGAAGTGGTCGGCATATGGTGAAAAAACTTGTGCAGATGTATTTTCCTTGTGGCTTTATATAAGTCAATCCTGAACTCGGCAAAATCAAACTGTTCTGGCACACAAAAATTCAAACCTTTGGATAGAACGGTTACCATGTCCTCAGTCAACTCATGTTCAGACAGGTTAACAATACCACTGACAGGAGGAGAGAGAGAGGGTGGAAAACATTCTAATTCTTCCATGAGACAAATTTTCTCTTGTGTCCTCTTCCCCTTGCGCCTCTTCCTGCCCCCCTTACGGATACGTTTCCTAAAGGGGCAGGATTTGGCCCAACTTGGGGGGTCACCGTCCTAGAGGGGCCTGGAACCACATCCTCCGAGCCGCTAGACTCCGACTCTGTGGTCCAGTACCCCCTTTCCTGGTTACCCGTTTTTCTTATTTTTTATAAAAGGTTTTTTCCTGTAATTTTTGGAATGGTCTTTTGTCCAACAGAAAATTTGTCTCATTTCATAATCATTTTTATCTCTCATAAATTTTTCTCTTTTTTTAATTTTAATCTCTGTCTGAGTTTCAATCAATTTTTTATCCAAATTCTGAATAAATGTCAACCAAACACCCTCAGTCACACGTGAACGAGTGTCTTTTTTCAAAATGTCCAGCTGTGTGTTCAGAGCTGAGTATTCCTCCTCATTTTTCTTTAAGACTAATTGAAGTAGTCTCATAGAACAGTCATGTTGAATGCTCTCCCATTCTTTAGTAAAAGCATTATCATCTTGAAAATGGGACAATGTTTTTATCACTCGAAGGCCCCTCGGGACCCTACCGCAATCAACATAAGACTGTAACGACTTTATAGTCCAAAATAAACGGACCTCTCTGTCAAAGAGGGAATATATCTTGTTCTCAAGTGTTTTTATGCCCAGTACCTCAGTGTCCTTTTTTAGATTGCATTCCTCGAAAAAGGAAGTCGCATCCATCCTACCCGCCTGTACACCTGAGACATCAACAGGAGTTGCGCTTTCATTGTCCATCAGCTCCATCGTGCCCACTGTGAATATGACAATATAAGCAGTCTTTCACAAACCTCGGTAATGAGCCTGGCCACGGCGTGCAATAAAGACTCCAGGAAAGAATCCGAATATACTGCAGCTTGAAGATAAAGTCCTGCACCGCCTGCCCTCAGGTTACCTTTTGGTTTTAGTGGCTCACGTGCTGGTGATTGCAGTGTAGCGCTGCTTTCAGGCGCAGCGTGCTGGTCAGTAAAAATTGGTCAGGAAGTCCAACAACAGGAGGAAGAAAACCGACCGCATACAGCTGCTATGCCGAAAATATCTTTTTATTCAATCGATTTGCTCCATAGGTGCAGATAAAAATGCGGGAGGTGGCTTGGATGCGAGTCCCTCCAAAGGACGACGGCCGTTTCGTCTGTAAGTCAGACTTCTACGGGTCCACATGAGGGAGTGACCGCACACACCTTATAAAGGGGAGTGCATCCAGGCCACGTCACCGCACGTTAAAAAACAGAGGAATCATCACATAACAGTGATTTGCATAAATGCAAAAAAACATTACATTTAAAATACGGTTACATAAACAATGTAACATACATTTTCATAAAAACACAAAAAAGGAAAAACTACACTGAAGGCTACTAGGGCATATTTAAATGTCATACCAAAACATGTCACATTATATTCAAATTATTCTTTTTGATGACATATCAGCTGGTTTATCAAGAATTAAACACTCAACAAACAAAATACCAAAAACTGGTTTTACAAAAACACCGCTAAATCGTTACGGTCATTTAACCCCAGGTTTCCCTGTGCCCCAAATTTAATTATCAATTTTGCTTCTTTTTGTAGCAATAATTTATGGAGATCGCCCCCTTGAGGGGGTAGGGAAACATGTACTAGTCCCGCGAAACGCAAGACATTGGGGTTACCTGCATGAGCTGTGCGAATGTGTTCTATTAGCCTTGGAGAACCTTTACCTGTGGTGATTGATTTGTAATGCTCTCTAAAGCGTATATACATGCACCTAATTGTTTTCCCTATATAGAATCTTCCACAAGGGCACAAAATCGCATAAACAACATATTTCGTTTTGCAGGAAATAAACTGCCTAACTTGGTGAGAGGAGGAACCAATCTGAAGGGATGTACCGGTGAGGTGCAAGGTGCAAAACTTGCACTGACCACAGCGAAAGTTCCCGGCCAGGCCAAGAGACCTTTGAAGAACAGGCTGGAGATTTGAAATTAAGGCTATTGGCACGGGGGTACCCTAGTACACTAATTGATTCTGCCTATGAAAAGGTGTGTTTTGAGAATTCTGAGAATATAGGGGTTAACCAATCCCCCCATGCTGGAAATTCGTTACAGAGCCAGGTGAAGTCAAAAAAGATAAGAAAAACGAATAATGCCACAAATAGGTGTATGTTTAGTTTTAGATTTGGCCCATTGGATGGTGTTATAAAAAAAGCCATAAAAAAGAATTGGCATATCCTCGCCAGTGATCCGGATTTAAAAAATATGACAGACGCAGGACCTTTAGTCTCTTATAGACGGTGCAACAATCTAAGAGATCTACTGGTGAAAAATAGGATGGCCTGTTCTTCTACATGGCTAGAAAAATGCTCCCTGGCCGGGAACTTTCGCTGTGGTCAGTGCAAGTTTTGCACCTTGCACCTCACCGGTACATCCCTTCAGATTGGTTCCTCCTCTCACCAAGTTAGGCAGTTTATTTCCTGCAAAACGAAATATGTTGTTTATGCGATTTTGTGCCCTTGTGGAAGATTCTATATAGGGAAAACAATTAGGTGCATGTATATACGCTTTAGAGAGCATTACAAATCAATCACCACAGGTAAAGGTTCTCCAAGGCTAATAGAACACATTCGCACAGCTCATGCAGGTAACCCCAATGTCTTGCGTTTCGCGGGACTAGTACATGTTTCCCTACCCCCTCAAGGGGGCGATCTCCATAAATTATTGCTACAAAAAGAAGCAAAATTGATAATTAAATTTGGGGCACAGGGAAACCTGGGGTTAAATGACCGTAACGATTTAGCGGTGTTTTTGTAAAACCAGTTTTTGGTATTTTGTTTGTTGAGTGTTTAATTCTTGATAAACCAGCTGATATGTCATCAAAAAGAATAATATGAATATAATGTGACACGTTTTGGTATGACATTTAAATATGCCCTAGTAACCTTCAGTGTAGTTTTTCCTTTTTTGTGTTTTTATGAAAATGTATGTTACATTGTTTATGTAACCGTATTTTAAATGTAATGTTTTTTTGCATTTATGCAAATCACTGTTATGTGATGATTCCTCTGTTTTTTAACGTGCGGTGACGTGGCCTGGATGCACTCCCCTTTATAAGGTGTGTGCGGTCACTCCCTCATGTGGACCCGTAGAAGTCTGACTTACAGACGAAACGGCCGTCGTCCTTTGGAGGGACTCGCATCCAAGCCACCTCCCGCATTTTTATCTGCACCTATGGAGCAAATCGATTGAATAAAAAGATATTTTCGGCATAGCAGCTGTATGCGGTCGGTTTTCTTCCTCCTGTTGTTGGACTTCCTGACCAATTTTTACTGACCAGCATGCTGCGCCTGAAAGCAGCGCTACACTGCAATCACTAGCACGTGAGCCACTAAAACCAAAAGGTAACCTGAGGGCAGGCGGTGCAGGACTTTATCTTCAAGCTGCAGTATATTCGGATTCTTTCCTGGAGTCTTTATTGCACGCCGTGGCCAGGCTCATTACCGAGGTTTGTGAAAGACTGCTTATATTGTCATATTCACAGTGGGCACGATGGAGCTGATGAACAATGAAAGCGCAACTCCTGTTGATGTCTCAGGTGTACAGGCGGGTAGGATGGATGCGGCTTCCTTTTTCGAGGAATGCAATCTAAAAAAGGACACTGAGGTACTGGGCATAAAAACACTTGAGAACAAGATATATTCCCTCTCTGACAGAGAGGTCCGTTTATTTTGGACTATAAAGTCGTTACAGTCTTATGTTGATTGCGGTAGGGTCCCGAGGGGCCTTCGAGTGATAAAAACATTGTCCCATTTTCAAGATGATAATGCTTTTACTAAAGAATGGGAGAGCATTCAACATGACTGTTCTATGAGACTACTTCAATTAGTCTTAAAGAAAAATGAGGAGGAATACTCAGCTCTGAACACACAGCTGGACATTTTGAAAAAAGACACTCGTTCACGTGTGACTGAGGGTGTTTGGTTGACATTTATTCAGAATTTGGATAAAAAATTGATTGAAACTCAGACAGAGATTAAAATTAAAAAAAGAGAAAAATTTATGAGAGATAAAAATGATTATGAAATGAGACAAATTTTCTGTTGGACAAAAGACCATTCCAAAAATTACAGGAAAAAACCTTATATAAAAAATAAGAAAACGGGTAACCAGGAAAGGGGGTACTGGACCACAGAGTCGGAGTCTAGCGGCTCGGAGGATGTGGTTCCAGGCCCCTCTAGGACGGTGACCCCCCAAGTTGGGCCAAATCCTGCCCCTTTAGGAAACGTATCCGTAGGGGGGGCAGGAAGAGGCGCAAGGGGAAGAGGACACAAGAGAAAATTTGTCTCATGGAAGAATTAGAATGTTTTCCACCCTCTCTCTCTCCTCCTGTCAGTGGTATTGTTAACCTGTCTGAACATGAGTTGACTGAGGACATGGTAACCGTTCTATCCAAAGGTTTGAATTTTTGTGTGCCAGAACAGTTTGATTTTGCCGAGTTCAGGATTGACTTATATAAAGCCACAAGGAAAATACATCTGCACAAGTTTTTTCACCATATGCCGACCACTTCAACTGCAGCCCCTGAGGGTCATCAACCTTGCACAACCGGGGGGTGTGATTGGGATATCACGGGGGCGTTTGACTCTGATGTTACCCAGGATGCTGGTTTACTTCTGAGTCTTAGTGCCCCTGAGTATGACCAACCTCCAGACTCAGGTGACAGTTTAGATGAATGTGGCAGATTCACCAAGGGGGTGAAATCGAATTTTTTCCCTCCAGTTGCCCACGGGAATTTAATTGATGTGTTCCAGGAGGCGGTTGTAAAGGATGTGGAGGCATTGTTATACCCCAGAATGGATAATAATTTAAATGTGAAAGAGGTGGCAGCAGTAAAAACAATGCGTGCGTGGGACGACACGGTATTCCGCCAAGCTGACAAAGGCGGTAATATCGTGTTGTTGACACGTGCTGCGTACATAAAAGAATGTTTAAGACACCTGCAAGATCGTGCTACTTACACTCCTTTACAATCTAATCCCATCAATGAGTATAAGAAGCAGTTGACACGCTTACTGGGGAGATATGTCACACTTGGTTTCCTTACAAGTACTCAGGCTGAAAAATTAATTCCATAGTTCCCCACAAAACCCCATTGGTATGCTATACCTAAAATACATAAAGATAGCATTAATCCCCCTAGCCGCCCGATAGTGGCAGGCATTGGTTCATTAACTGAGCCATTGTCCCACTATCTAGATTGGCTATTGAGGCCTTTAATGAACAAAATTCCTTCTTATGTTAAAGATAGCAATGATTTTGTATCCTTGCTAAGAGGTTTTGATTGGCAGTAGGGGTTTAGTCTGGTATCCATTGATGTGGAAAGCCTGTATACACGGATCCCACAGAATCTGGGTGTACAGGCAGTGAGGGAGACAGTGGCTCGTAGTGGAAAAACGCAGTTGTACTGCGATTTTGTGAGTGAGGCTCTAGATTTTGTCCTCTCAAGAAATGCTTTCATGTTCCTTGACAAGTGGTATGTTCAATGCGGGGGTACTGCAATGGGTACCCCCGTATCATGTGCCATGGCTAATATTTTCCTGGGTATTTTTGAGAGTGCATATGTTTTTGTTGGCACGAACCCATTTCTAAAACATGTGAAATTGTTCCTCAGATATGTGGACGACATATTCATGGTGTGGGATGGTACAGAGGAGGATTTTACAGGTTTTGTCACCTACCTTAATAGTACCAACACCATGAATATGTCATTCACATCATGCATCGGTGGTGACACTATTACTTTTTTGGACGTAGAGGTGGAAGTAAAGGAGGGTTTGATATTGACAAAAGTGTGTGCGGTCACTCCCTCATGTGGACCCGTAGAAGTCTGACTTACAGACGAAACGGCCGTCGTCCTTTGGAGGGACTCTCATCCAAGCCACCTCCCGCATTTTTATCTGCACCTATGGAGCAAATCGATTGAATAAAAAGATATTTTCGGCATAGCAGCTGTATGCGGTCGGTTTTCTTCCTCCTGTTGTTGGACTTCCCATATATACCTTCCCATTCTATTACTCGGTGCTGGTGATATTTCAGATATCTTTATCAAGTCTTCAGTGCTAGAAGTCGGCTTGCATATATCAAAAAAATCTTTGTGGTTGCAGTTTCTCTACCTGATTCCACTGCAGATAAGTTGTTTGTTGTTATCCCTTGTTTGTTATCCCTGTGTGTCCTTTAGTGCCTAGTGGGGCTTACGAAGAGCCCACCCTATCTGCTCCCTACCTAGGGCCCAAATGTGGGTCAACCTAGGGTCTGGTATCCGGCTCGGCGCATAGGTGCGGAACCTTTCTATGGCCCTGAGGGAACCCATTGCCCAGTAATAGGCTTGATCAGGGGTCAACATCTCCCCCATACCTAGACACAGGGTTTCCCTTCACTTTCGCCGTCCACTTGGTACTCCCCTGTACCTAGTGCGACAGGTGCCAAGAGTCATACTACCAGACTGAAGGGCATAGTAGCCTATAAGGATGCTGCTTAGTTTAGTGTACCCGCAGGGCACACTTTGGCCCATTTTTTGGGTTACCAGCAAAGATTCCTAATAGAGTGATTGAGAAAAATTGTTTTTGTTCAGAGCCCAGCACCATCATTATTTTCTTGTGAAATTGGAGGTATGCTTTAATGAAAAGCTTAAACATGCTTTCTAGTGATCTGCAATATCAGTTACCTATAGCAGCCCTAATAGTAATTTCAGATCAGCAAATGAAGTTTAATTAGAAAAATATTAATACATTGCACATCCCATCCTTCATGTACTTGCATGTACTTTCTTGATAATTACAGCTAATTGCCTCCAGAGATTTTAATTGGATCCTCTCGCTGACAGCTTGGCAGTTGCAGAGCCCACGCTGTCTCTACAGTGAATGGATTTTTGCAAATATGTTAAGAGCTTGCAAAGTCTTTAGAGGCAACAAACAAAATGTATCTTCATTTTGTGCAATGTGATTTCAGTACAGCCATTTGTAGAGTAATTACGGGCTATAAAGTTTACATTTAGAAATCTCTAATTACTACTTATCCATCAAAACTGGAGTCTTTTCAGTGCAGCAGTTTGAGTAAATCTATGCTGGAAACTTGAAGCTGTGCTGTAAATTCTGTTTTTCAAAAGCTTTTGTTTTAATTCTTTCTTGTCCTTTACCTTCCTAATGTGCATCAAGTCTCCCTTTATTTAACATCTTGCAAACTTTTGTATATATAGGTCTATACAAGATAATCGTGGTTTTTATTCATCTCCACCTATTCCTACTCAAGGGGTTTGGACCCGATGACCCTTGAGGTCCCTTCCAACTCTACCATTCTACCATATGATTCTATCAAATGGAAACTCAATAAGCATATAGCTGGGATGATTTAGGAAAACCTGCACTTGTAGGGGGTTGGATCTGATGGTCCTTCAGGTCCCTTCCAACTCTACCAGTCTATGATTCTATCAAGCAGAAGATGGATAAGCATTTAGCTGGGATGATTTAGGAAAACCTGCACTCACATGGAGATGGACCCGACTGACCTTGAGGTCCCTTCCAACTTTACCAGTCTATGACTCTATCATGCGGAAGCTGGATAAACATTTAGCTGGGATGATTTAGGAAAACCTGCACTCACATGGAGATGGACCCGACTGACCTTGAGGTCCCTTCCAACTTTACCAGTCTATGACTCTATCATGCGGAAGCTGGATAAACATTTAGCTGGGATGATTTAGGAAAACCTGCACTCACATGGAGATGGACCCGACTGACCTTGAGGTCCCTTCCAACTTTACCAGTCTATGACTCTATCATGTGGAAGCTGGATAAACATTTAGCTGGGATGATTTAGGAAAACCTGCACTTGTAGGGGGTTGGACCCAATAGATAGTGAGGTCTCTTCCAGTTCTACCATTCTATGATTCCTGACTGTGCATTGCCTGCAAATAGAAGTACAGTTACAGTGAAGGAATGGCACAGAAGTTGTAACCAGAAGCTTTGGCTGGCTGTTATATATTAGATGACATCTTGCAAAATAGGTGGTTGGGATTTGTGATGTGTCGATGGGTTGCAATGACAGCCAGTGGCCTAATAAATGGCCCTACGCCTGCTATAGCTGGATACCAAAGACCATGCACATCCTAAAGGACCCCATCCACGTTACTTGAAAGTTGACGGACTTGCCAGACCCTCTTTTGTATACGAGTGCCTTCCAACTCTCCTCAAACAGATAATGTTGTGGTAGAAAACAATCGGCTGTTGAAATTACTACTGCCAATCCTTTATTTCTCAAGGAAGAAAAGCTGCTGACGGATATGTCTCTCCTCTGTCCCTGTTGAAAGCACATGAACACTTGAGAGCCATGCACTCATGGTAGAAATAGGAGAGAATGCTGCCTGCCAAACAAAGGTTGGGTCGACTTTTATCTAATGGGAATTGCCAGCTTAATGATTGCATGTCATGTGATAACAGACAGTCACTAACGCTAGTCCTTTATGGAACCCAAAAAATAATGCTAATGATTTTATTTTGAGTTTTCACTGTAAAGAAAATATATTTTTTGCACAAAAGAATGCAGAACAGTTAAAAATATGCATATATGGTATCACCAGAGTTACAGTAATGTGTAATAAATGTAACATGTACTTCAAACACAGTGTGAGGGACAAAATCAGATAAAATAATGACAAAATAACATTTTTTTTAATCCCTGCCAAAAATGAAAAGTGTTAAAAAACACTAAGATTAAGGTGTCTAACTTCTTACACCATGCTTCAAGTGCAAGAATTTTCAGATTTGACATTTGGGATGTGCTAGGCTTCATTCCACCCACCTCCTTCCACTTTGGCAGAACTGGCTGAAACAAGTGTAAAAAAATGGCAAAAGTCGCAAAACTTAAAGTTGCGAAAAACATTTGCGACATTTCAAGGTTTTTCTTCCTCCTCCCAGAAAACTGGCAAAAACTCATTAATGAATCAGGGCATTATTGTTTACAATGTGCTCACAGATGTTTAATTTTCACCTTTCAGAATAACAAAGGTTTCCTCACTTGGAGATATGCTCTTTTTGTTGAATTTGTGAAGCCTCTTTCATATGAGCATATGAATCGGATGAGAAAATCTGGCATTGCGCTCGGCCCCATCAGGGGTGGGATTCAGCCGGTTCTGTCCGGTTCTGGAGAACCGGTTGTTAA